>NW_024884722.1:30696183-30797780 GCF_019232065.1 Centrocercus urophasianus | reverse complement strand
TTCTTTTCTTCTTTTCTTCTTTTCTTCTTTTCTTCTTTTCTTCTTTTCTTCTTTTCTTCTTTTCTTTCTTTTTTTTCTTTTTTTTTTTTTTTCTTAATGTTCTTATGCCTACCAAGAGTTAAAGGAATGAGGCTGAGTTATACCAAAACACTGAGACAGCAAATCAATTTTGGAAACAACAGACCTGTTTAAGTGTGATGTTCCACTATTTTTGCTCTCATATAACTGTAGCTTGTTAAAAACAAACTGAAAATGGGTACCAAAGTGTTGTAGAAAAAATCAATACACAGATTATAACGCTCTCCAATATATCAATTTATCTGCCCATAATCTAGAGGATTTATAATGTGCCAACATGTACAAGGAAGTATACATCACCTGTTGTTCGTGCTGACCAGAGCTTTATCATGTAATATTAATGAACTCAAAAGCCCTTTTCCACTTTGAAAACCTTCATTTTAGGTTTTTGAAAGGAGTTCGGGAGCCAAAGCCAAGGTAGAGTAGCCCTTTCTAGAATTTCTCCAAGTTGTTTTGATGAAATCTGAATACATAAAATAAAACCTCATTTTTTTTCTGCATTAGTTTTGCTTTTTCCCAGTTTGAGACATGATTTTAGTGCATTTTGATTTGAATGTTGTGGAAACAATCACTGTACTCCCACGCTGTCGTTAACAGTACTTTTTTTTCCTTTGTGGTACCTAGACAATTGAAATTGCATTCTTTCTTTTAGGTCGCCTGAGATGAATTAACAGTGAAATCAATGGAATTTGGAACAGCTCTTTGTGCTCTGATTATATTCATGAGGGAATTTTTTCACATGAGAATTTTTCTTCTGCTGAAGTAGAGCTGATCTTGGGCTGTAACTATCCCCTCGATATGACTTCTGCCATCTGGGAAAAGATGCTTAATTAAAGAATTAACTGTACTTTAATACACAGAAATGTAAATGCATACATCTGAGAGAGAAATGTAGGCCACGCTTTTATGGTGAAGATAATGAGAGGGGAAAAAAAATCATCTGAGGGAACGAAGGCATAATATTTTAGGACTGAGCAAAAAGGTAAATGAGTCCTAGGTTTAGAACTACGGAATGCAAACATTTATCTTTATATATCGAAGACGGGCAATAATGGAATGTTTCTAGTTCTCCCTGTTCATAGATAACGTGGCAGATTACAGAAAGAAAAGATTCCTTAAGAAACATAAATAAAATTTAAAATGAGACCCAATTAATTCATTTGATTTAACTTAATAGACATTTAATAGTAAACAAATTTGATCCTAGAGGATTTGCTGATCTGGAAAGCAGGATAATTACCAGCTGGGATAATTGCCAGCCCTTGCATTTTGTGTTCCGAAATGATAGCTGAGACTTGATCCAGCATGATCCCAAGAAGAAACCAGCCTGTTGTGAAGTCAATCCTAAATTTTATAGAGGTGTGTGGAGAAGTGCATCTGTTTTGTGTTGCTGTCAACTGTCACTGTATTTGAAATTATATCTTGTTTGAAGACTCACTCAGAATCTCCAGAATGCCTAATCATTTCAAGATTTCACAGCAAATATGGTCAAAATGGCTATAAGTTTAGAAAAGGGAAAAGGCCACAACCACACAGCTGAACTTTCAATACTTATTTGCTGGTAATTTCACCTGTCAGTGCTTTTTTTTTTTTTTTTTTCTTTCTTTCTTTCTTTCTTCCTTTCCCTCCCTCCATCCTTTCCTTAGGTATTTGCAGCTGTGTGAAAAGGACAGGCCTTTCACAGAATATCCATGGAAGCCTTAAGTATTCTTCGTGAGCGGGTGCTGCGTTGTGGCAGAAATTTCACAGTGGAGATAACTAGGTATCACTCTTAAAATGACTGGATGAATTCAAGAGCACTTGGAGGGTATGTAAAATTATTACTAGTTTGATGTTAAATCTTGCTATTGGAGATTTGGATTTTTTCTTTAATTTACTTAAATATGAAAGAATAGAATATGTATCTTCTTCTCTAGATATGTAAATCATGGTGCAGTTGTGGTGAGATATTAATGTGACTTGTGTTAAAGCAAAGCCTGGGCTTTTCCTTGGGAAAGCTAATGAGTGAAATGATCCCTTTGTAGTATAGTGTGTTAGTTATGAATAGCTTTTGGAAAAAAATAAATGGAAGTTTTGCTGGAGGACTGGGGGCCAGGCTGGATGTGGCTCTGGGCAGCCTGGTCTGATGGTTGGCAATCCTGCATATAGCAGGGGGTTGAAACTAGATGATTATTGTGGTCCTTTTCAACTTGGGCTTTTCTGTGGTTCTGTGACATGATTCTATGATGGTTTTTATCGAAATAACTGCTTTCCAAGAATTAATGAATGCCAGTTTGTTAGACATGAGTTTGGACGCTTTATTTGTCACTGGTTAAAATGTGGCAACTCAGTGAAATGGCATTTTTATGGAAACAATGGGAAAAGTTGCTCATGTATGAGAATATTTGAGGAAACACGGCCAATGAACTTAAACCGCTCTGTGAGCACATTTCATTGTGCTCCTGTTTTCTGTATTATGAAAGCATCCGAAGAGGAGCAAAGTCAGTTCGTTGTTTTAATGTGTATGTTCTTAAATGCAGAAATCTTTGCATAACATAATTTAAAACATTATATAAGGTGCAAAATTCTGAGACTTCATTGTTTTGTGTAGGCACTGGAAGAACAAGTAGAATGTAGAAGGCATTCTATGGAGTTTTGACAAAATATAAGCTTCTTGGAAATCTGATCTTGGATGCCCAAGACTGCATATGTTTCCATCTCAGGTACAAGATATTTGCCTAAATTCCTTTCAAAGACCTAGTTAAAATGGACATGATAATTTTTGTTTGAAGTATTTTGTTACAATGTGTCAATTGTCTGTTTCTGAGTCACAAAGAATATCTATCCACTAGCAGTTACTCTCAAAGCTACACTTAAAGAAAAATAAAGAATTATGCAGAGGAGTGTAAAAGTTCATCCCTTCCATTTAATCTCATACTTATCAGTGTTGTGTTATGTTATTGTCAAAATTCACAGTGGAAAAATACACAGTTGGTTTTCCCACAGAAATAGGCAATACATTTCTTTGGTGTTTTCCTGGCATGAAAATTTTCTGTTACACTGATGCAGTATCACCTTAAAACTTCTGCGAGCCAAATTGTGTCACTAGTTCTTTCTGAATATTATGTCAGTTCCCAATATTGAATATCATTTTGTGCCTTTGTGTTGTTCCTTTCTCTCTAAATCAGTGATTTTGAAACTAGATGTAGCTTTTGTATGGAGGAGGAAGTTCAAGGGTTACATAGGAACATAGTTAAGCTTTACTTATCTTGTTATCTGTGAGGCTTCGTACTTACTTAAAGGCTTTGGAGTGATCTGCTAACATTCTTCTCCTTTTTTTTTCTTTTTTTTCCCCTTCTTCCTCCCTCCCCCATTCATTCAAGCATTATTTTTCTCCATCTGTGAAGAGGACTTATTTAAAAATGTCAGTTCCCTACAGTATTTAGTGTAGCCTGAAAAAGAACAGTCTTAAAACAAAAAATCCCAATTTTATTTGCTTTTTTTTCCAGGGTAAATGATTGTTCTGTTATATGGCTTTTAAAATTTCATTTGTTAGTGCATAATGAAGTAGAGTAATGTAGTGAACAAAATCTAGCAGTGTAAATTAATTCATGTTCTACTGTGATGTGAGCATGCATTATGCATTTGGATTTTATTCTGCCTGTGGTTATTGTTGTTTGCATGTGATAATATGAAAGGATTAGTATATTTTCTTCCTTTATTTCCCTGCATTGTTCACATGCAAAAGATGGTAATGTAAGTGCATTTGTTCAAAGATTATTTAATGCAGATAGTTATAACAACAGCACGGGATAAACAAATAAACATTGATTTAGCTTTAACTTAGGGGAGATTGACAGTCACAACTGTGATATACATGTAAACATGCCCGTAACTTATTTGTTTTGATAAGTAAAGAGAAAGCTGTATTACTTGGTTATTGAATCTATAAGATATCCACTTGAGCCTTTATTTTAATGGTTAGTGGAGCACTTTTTTTTTAAACACTACATAAGCATAACTTTTCTGTGAGGTTTTGATTACGTAAAATATGAAGCTCAGAGCTTAAGCTATGGTTCTATATGAGCCTTTTGTTTTAGATGTTAAGGTAACTTCCTGATATCTCTTTCATACTAATATTCCAGTGGATTTTGGTGTCTGTGAGATCTTTACCAATCATTTTCACTAGGGGATTACTATTAGAAATAGAGTTGAATTCAGCATGTGGGGCATAATGTTCCCAGGATATTAACACTGGAACTTGTGTTAAGTTAAATTTCAAGAAAAGCCAGAACAAGCCATAAGAGTTGGTGTATTTTTAAGCACTTTCCTAAAGAAAGTAGCTCAATCATGGTCTTTGTATTATAAGGTACAGCACGCAAACTCACAAACTTCATTGGTGTTTTTTGTCTGCTCAGAATTTCACCCATCAGTGTGTTATCAGGTGTCAGGCATGTTTTGTCATATAGAATTTGGTTAGTTTACACTGTAGAACTTTTGCTCTTCATTTCACAGCTGAGCTTGACATTCAGGATTTCTTCCTGTGTTGATTATCTGCAGATAATGAATGCTGTTTGTATATGTGTATATTTTTACCTTAATTTAAAAAGATTTGACATTCAAAAAATAATACATCAGTCATAGATTTCTAAAAATAAACAAGATTAATCAAAGATAATTTGCTTTCTCACCTCTTCATTCAAATTATGTTTGCCTGTGATTCTTAGTTTGTAAGGAAAGTAGAATTAACTGTGTGGTACGAAACCCTTATGGACTTTGGCTATAGCTGTTGTTGTCATTATAGTTTGATAAGTAGTTTAAAATAAAAGTCTACTTCAACTGAAAGGAAGAAATGGTGAAAAAGAAGTCATTAATTTATGTTAATAATTTATCTCTTTGACAATCAGTTGGTTATTACTAAATAGAGAAGGAAGAATTTTGCCTCTGCTTTCTGCCAGCTCCTACAACAGACTCAGGGTGCATTACATGTTGTGGTAGCTGGAAGTTAGTGGTAGAGCTGGCAGAAGTGAGGCTGTGAGAGCTTAGAGAGGAACATCATGCGTGAGATATTACTTTACAGTATCACGTTAGTGGCTGAGAATGAAGTCTTAATAACTTTTACATCACTACAAAGATGTAAGTAGGATAGTAGTGATGGAAAAGTGCCATCATGGTATAGTACAAAGAGTAAGGGACATAATGGTGTGATTTCGTAAGCACATTCACTTTGCGCATCATGGAGATGCTTTTTCTTGGCCATGCAGCAAAGTTAACTAGTCAAGATTAAGTACAGTTAATCTTCTTGTTCTAATTTTAGTACTGATCTGATTTAAGTATCCTTCATCGTGTCATGTATAATAATGGAATAGCTGTATAATAAAGTGGAATAGCTGATCTTAGGAAGCAGTGGAATGTTTCTGCTGGGGAGATCCACAGGGTACTCTATTAATTCTCTAAGGCAATTAGAAAGATTTTTTTTGAATGACATTTCACCTCAAATACATCCTGCTTTCAAGATGAATAATTCCTATATCATGTAATATTTACATCCATTCGAACTTTCCTTTAATGCATGAGAATTGATCCTTTCTTGAATCTTTGTACGTAATACGATGAGGTAAATGGAGATGAGGTAAATGGAGATAAGCCACTTAAAATTTAAGAGCCTGGCTTGAAAACAGTCCTAGCTTACAGTGGAATAATGTAAAATATATGCAGTCTGTACTGTCATGCAGTGGTATCTATTGTGTTAGGTAGATTACTGTATTATCTTAACTTACACATTAAAGTACTGGATGGATTCTTCAAATTGGCATAGCACTGCTATCTTCATTTATACCAGCTCACACCAGCAAAGAGTAAACTCTGAAAGGAAGAAATGTTTCGGCTATGTCAGGCATATACTTACATGTAAGGCCTAATGTTATTTGTTACACTCCAGTAAGTGTACAACTCCAATTAAGTGCTGGCTTTAAAGTAAATTATGGTGAGCTGCTAAAATCCTTTGACATAAATTAGAAGTTGTTCTTAAAAGAGTGCTTAACTGATAGATGAGATGCTATCAGCTGCTGTTATTAGCTGCTGATCTGATATTAGGGACATAAGTGGAGAGTATCAAGTGGGCAACAAATGCACCAAAATTTGTAGGCAGCAGCTGCAATCTCTGCACTGAGAGGAGGTGCAGCAGGAACACACATGGATCTAGAAGGTGCTGGGTTACAAGCAGCATGTTCTATTTTGGAAGAACAGTAGATTATGCTATTAGGCTGCATGAAATTCTGCAGGGTTTTGGAACTTTGTTCTTAACAGGGAGAAAAAAAAAAAAAAAGGAGAGGGGGCTGACAGCTCAGTAAAGAGAGCAGCTTTGAAATTAGTGAGTGCTGAAGCTGGAGGATTAAGTGGTGGCTGAGAAAATAGTGCTCGGTACAGACCGAAGTATCTCTGACATATCTCTTAATCAAATCTGTACCCCCTTCCTGGCTGTTAAGATACCGTTCCTATAATTTCAAATACAAGGGCAAAGGGTCAGAATTTCTCCTGCTGCTGGAAGACACAAGATTATAGCCTCCCCTGTATTGCAGGTTGTTGTCACTAGTTGTTTAAGCATAGCTTCCAACTGTTCTTCCTTCCGTGCATCAAGGATTTCCTGCAAGGTCTAAGAGCATCATCCTCCCTGATGCTGTACTGCTTCTCACTTTTTCCTCTAACTTTTTCCCAGTGACTCAATCTCAGCACCCCTCTCTCAGGTGTGGCTGCTGTTGCTCCCCACCTGAGTCACGAGGTGATCCTTGCAACTTTAGATTTGGGCCACAGCAGAGGCTGTTTGTGTGTAGAACCATCTCAGTCATGGCCTCCAGTTAACAGGAAGACTTTCTTCAGGTGGAACTTGGGCTCATGTCCTGTGGTGTGTCAGCTAAAAGGTGTAGCTCCATATAATTCCGTGATGCAGTTTGATGTGCACCGCCATCTCTTGAGCTAAGGAGACGTAATCAGTGTTGTAGTGTGCAAATTGAATTTACGTCCCCAACATGAGAGAGAAGTTACAGAACATCCTACAATGTTTTCATGTATTTCATTTGGTATTCTTCATTAATTTCAATTAAGGCTGCAAATAATCTGTGTGAAGAGAGTACAGCAATGGAGATTACTGTGGGGTTGAAGTGCATGTGTGTATGATTTTATAGGTGCTATTTAGTGTCTACTGAGATGTATTTTCCAATTGGAAAGAGAGACAGCTATAGTGGAATGTACAGGTGACAATTTCTGCTTGAATCTTCTGAGAGAGAATCGTTGTGACTGCTAGCCAAGATCATTACATAACATTAAAAGTGGATACAATCCCACTTGGCTTTACAAGTGAAACATACAATAAATTTCTGTCAAAAGATTTCTGAATGGCCTTTCTAAAGTACTTTTAGGAATTTAATTGCAATGTTAATTGGAAAAAGTTGAGCTCCGTGATGTTCTTATAAACCTGGGTCAAGAGCCACAATTTTACATTTATGGTAATCTAATGATAAACAGCAGTACAGAATCAGATGGAAAAAAACGAGGCAGACTCATAAAACCTTGGTGATCTCTGACTTGACATCTAAATTCAGTTAGCAGAGAAGTATCACTGATTTGCTATAAACCTTATTAACTAACAAAACCTTAAAATTTTACATCTAGTTCAAGAAATAATAATAATGGACACAAGGCTAGTGTGAGCTTGTTGAAAAACAACTGAAAACTCCAAAATGTTCACAGTATCTAAAGGAAAAAATGAGTTTCATAAGGATTCAGAAGGTGTATGTTTAACTGGCTTTGGTTATTGGACAACACTGGTTATGTATCAGAAGAGGCTACAGGAGCTATTTACACAATTCACAACAAAGACCCATGTTAAAAGTGCATTGGTGTGTCATCATTGCATAGTTCTAGTAGTGCATCTCATCAGAATGTTCAGTTTCAGTTGCAAAGGGGGAAGAACAGATTAGAGTACGCTTTTTTCTTGAAGGATATGTGCTTTTAAAAACAAAGATTTAACTACCTGACATGCCAGCTTGTTCAGGCTGCAGGCACTTTATGCTGTGTAACAGTAGCATATACCGCATGTGGAAGCTTCGCTGGGGTTGCATTGTTATATATTTTTTTTAACATAAAATAGGGATTTTTCTTGGAAAATTGAAATAAATTTATTAAATGTTTCCAAGCATTTTAATTGAAAGAAACAGTAATTCGATTAATTTAGAAAATTGTGGGTGAAAGGCTGTTTGTACCCTTATTTTTCAGTTTGTAGCTGAGACAAATTCAGGAGACATTTTCATAAAACCTATTTAACAACAACAATAAAAGCTGGTAACAACTGTAGAAAAGTACAGCAAACAAGTTGATGGACAAAACATTCAGTTAAAGAACATCTGCATAAAGTCTTATTGTAGGAAGCCTGTATGTTTTGCAATGAAGCAGCCTAAAGAAAAAGTGAAACCAGAAAAAGTGTGAGGATCTCACTGGCAGTAAGAGAACATCTGCATAGTTAATTATGATGGCAGCTGAAAATTTGAATTTGGTCTTTGCTTGTTATAGGTAAGAGGTGAATAATGAAGAAATGTTGATGAACTATTTCTCCAGCTGCTCTCTAAGGGGATAACCGATGCTGGTGAAAAACAAACTTCCTGTGAGAGAAGATAACATTCAGAGAGCATCTAGCTCATGGCAAAACAAGCAGTTAAGGAATTGGCTGGGAAAGTGCTGGGGTTAAGAGTGATAACTACCTTAGTATCCAGAGGGATAGGAGAAGTGCTTCAGTGTCTTAAGGGAGGGTGTGATATGGCTTAATTGGCCCATTATGATCTCTTCTTCCTTCAGCTGGAACCACACAGTGCTCTTCAAAGTTTTCCAGCTGTCACAATTACTGTTCTGGACAAAGTGAAATCCAAGGAGAAAGTGAATGAAAGATGATGGAAACTAAATTTTGTAGTATTGGGGAAAATCATAGAACTTTTATACTGACATTTGAATGGAATGTAGTAAAATGCAGTAGAACCAGTAATCAGACAGAGACAAGGAAATTCACAGGAGAACTGTGATTTAATTAAGGAAGAGGCTGGGTTCCCTAAATGAGAGATCAGGTCTAACAAATCTGATTGAATTTTTTTTCAAGCACGGTGTTGCATTATGCACATCATGTCAAGGTTTCTCTTATATGAAAAACACCTGTTTAATTTGGATATGCATGAATTACCCCATAATTGTGTACAAGTGCTTGATTTTTTTTTGTGTGTGTATTATGAAAGAGAAGATTACAAGAAAATTATTTTCTATTTAATCTACAGTAGCATGTAAGTAGAGAATTACCTTGGGCTAGATCATGCCTCACACAAGTGAACTCAAATTGCAGTTCCTTCTCAGTGGTTACTCTCAGTGAAGGATACCTGTGGGTTAAAAAAAAAAAAAAAAAGGAAAAAAAAAAAAGCCATCAGAGACAACCTTACAGACCCCACAGTTTTCTGTCAAGTTCTGTTAGTGTGGTGAATGGTCCCTACTCTAGAGTCTTGAGTCTCCCTTTAACGGGGATTTCCATAATCAGAGCAAACTTAGCTTCACATCAAAGGCTCAAACGTGCAATGTCTTTGTTCATCTTGTCTTACAGGATGCATGAAGAAAGTGTGTGTAAATGTTTTTCTGGTGTGGTGCCCTGGATGCAGTTCTGTAGCTCCTTTGCTTTGCCAGTGCTGTGTGGTCCCTCTTGTATGGCTTAGTGTACTCTCAAAAATTGTGGCTGATGGTGAAATACACACTTAATTCAGATCCACTATTCTTTGTCTCTGGTTTACAACTGCAGTTACCATTCAAACTTTAGCCTTAATCATTTATTGCTGAAAAGAGGAAGAAAAAAACAAAAGCTCTATATCTACGTCTTCCCAAGATCAATCTGGTTCCTAACAGCAGAAAAATTATGGGTATAGTTCATTCACTGTAATGAAGTATTAATAACATCAAGTTTGGTATGATTTATTGTTCTTATTATTTTTATATGATCGTTTAATTCATTATTATGACGTTAAAGTATTTAAATAGAACAGTTTAAATTTGAGTAATTACTGGATTGAAGTATGATGTAATCAGACAAATATTTGTACAAACACTTTATTTGGGGAGGTGATGGGGAGAGAGGGTGAATGGGGGAGGTATGTACAGCTATACCAAGCAATGAATGCTGGAAAAGTGGTCCAAAACCAGCTGCTTTCAATTCTATCCATTTAATTATGGATTTTCTACCAAAACAAGTACTTGTTCTTCAAAACAAGGCAAAATCAATTCAAGAAACATTTAAAATTGTGACGTTTTGCCTGGGATTTGGGAGATATGCATTATGATTTTTCCTCTTTAATGGACTTGTTTAGACTTCTGTCATCTTTCCTAGTCTTTTCCCAGTTAAATGAAAACGGAAATGTCTCTGGCAGAGACTACTGTGGAATTCATGTTCTTTCATTTATGTAAACTGTTTGGAATTAAGGCAATAAGAAATTACAGAAATATCAAGGAATTAATTCTGTCTGAAACACAAATGGATTCGAGCACACATCAAAGAAAACCAAATTGAAATATTAGTTAAAGTATTTTTTTATTTAGTATTGATGTTTCATTTGTGTTAGCCTCTGCAATAACACCTCGGAAAATAGAGTCCCTGGAGGAAGTAAGATTTGCACAAACACAGTTTTGAAGAGGGTTGTTTATTCAGAAAAGGATAGCTATGTAAATAACAGCACATGCTATAAGTCTATTTGAAGTTTTGTGAATTTTGTGAATATATTTCACGTCTATTGGTGTCTCCAACCAGTGTGGCTCTCCAGATAGCAGGCTGTAGAGTTGGAACTGTTCAGGAACCCCCAGCATGGCTTCCTTTCAGATCCAGCCATGAGCTGACCTCCGGTTTCAGTCCAGAAATGTACCTTTCTGTGGAGTTAGATGCTCTCTGCCAGCTGATATCTGGCCTGCTGTGATCTGCACAGAGATGGCAGAAGCTCAGAGTGCTGTATTTCTAATATGCTTCGTGTGACTCATGCTTGAATTTCAATAATATCAATTAATATTAATTACCATAGAGAAGGATGCCTGTATGAATGGATGAAGCCAAATACACAGCTTGTTTTCTAAGTGAATGACCACTTCGTTTTTCTCTTCATGATCAAAACATGTCAGAATCTAGTCAGTATCTTTTGCTAGTATAGCCATGTGTTTTTTTTTCCTGCAACCATGTCAAGACCCATATGCTTGGTGGAGTTTGTTTTCTTTGCACACTCCAGAATTTTTTCATGACATTGTCTCTTTATTTATCTGCAAATAACTTAACTTCTTCTTGGAGCTGACATTTGTGCAAATAAACAATTATTTTCTAATTAAATATACATTAAACTTAATGGAAAATGGTTTAACCTTTTTTTTTTTTCTAATTTATTTTAAGTACATTTAAAAGAAACCAAATGAATTATTCGCTAGTTGAATATTTTTAGATTTGTGAAGCTATGTCTTGCAGTGATATTTTTGTGCTTAACAGCTTGTGTACTGATTAAAAAAAAAAAATAAAAAATTCTATCAGGCAGCCATTGATGAGCCAGAAGATGAACTGCTTATGAGAAACCTGAGAGACATAAAACTGAATTTAGTAAAAAGTGCAAACAGGTTACTGAAATTTTGGACATCCAGCTCATTCAGCTGTTTCAAAACAGTTTACCAAATAGATGGAAATTTCATTTATTATAAAATGGTTCTAATACATGATTGCTCTGATAGATTCACTTATTTTCAGATTTATGAATGTATAAAGCTAAAATTGTGCATAATGCCTGCATACTGGTAATACTAGTTTTCCCAACAACTGCAGACAAACTTACCTGACAAACGTGCCTAACAAACTCTGCCACAGCAGTAGAAAAAGTCTGAAATTCTGCAGTTTCAGTGTGGACTGACAAAGCTGACATACACCTGGATAAAGTATAGAGATAGAAGAGTGGTGGTAAGTAGAAGTAAATCAAGCTTATCTAGTTTTATGTGGAACACCATCAAATTTATCTGCTTCTGCTTGCCACTGCTTGGAAACAAAATAAGTCAGTTTGTCTGCTTGCTGAATTAAATAGCATGTTATAGAATGCAAACTATGAAAATGAAAGAATGCATATGATGTTACCTCACTTGAGAGTTGGAGTCTGAGAAAGGCATTGCCAAGTTTACTCTGATACGCTTTTCTTTTCTGTTATGTTGTTGATTGGTTTGTTTTTTTTTTATTAATCCTTTTTTTTTTTTTTTTTTTTTTTTTTTTTTAAGATGAATTGCCCTAAAACTAACTAATATAAATAAAATCCAACATTAAACTGTTTAGATACCTGTTCTGATTGGTGATGTTTAACCAATCTTGTCATTAGTGTTACCATTTGTGTGTCTCTGCTAATATGTCAGTCTTGTGAGCCCTGCTTTCCTGCTGTATTCCAGAACGGCTTATGCTGAAATTTGAATGTGGGATTGGAAGCAAGTAAACTGGTGGCATTCAAATACATTCTTGTATTTTCACTTCCTGAAAAGCAACAATGAATTTCAACTTAGCAGTTGAAAATTTGCAATCTTGGATTTCTTTGGAGGATAGTTCTGATTTTCCTAGTGCTTTAAATTCAATTTGTTAAGCAGTGGATAAAAGCTTTTCTAACATCTGTTGTAAGCTTTTTCATGTTCCTTATAGGAAAATGGAATCCATTTACAGGAAAATCAATCTTATGATTTCAAGTCAAAATTGATTTAGGGAAAATGCTGTTGAAAAGGGATGCATTGGTCAATGAATCAACATGATGATGCTAAACTGATTAGGGGTATGAAAAGGAATCAATCATATTAATCTTGATCAAGGAATTCATGAAGTCTAAGGATTTTTAATTACTAGCTCTCAGGGGATTGATATAAAATAAGCATTAGCTGTTTATAATTGTCACAAGTATTCAATATCACTATTGTTATTGGAGTATTTTCTGCTTAAACATATGCTCATTGAGACTGATTTTGTTAATTAACAGTGAGTTTTATTTGGGCAATTGAACTAGAAAACGCAGAACTATTTTTGTCTCAGGTATTTTTCCCTTCATTTTCTTTGTCTCTTTAAAACTTCATCCTTAAAACAGTAAAGTTTTCTCAAGGCCAGGGATCAGAGTGAACTATATTAACTGAAAGGAAAAAAGGCCTGTGTGTGAAACCGGGAAATTCTGATGAGATCTTCCTGTGATGCAAATGAAGTAAACATCTCTGAGCTAGCAGTCATACTCAGGAAAGGCTTTTAAAAGCCATAGGTTACTTTTCCCACACCTTTGTTGCAATTATTCAACGGTATTATTCATCGAGTGTGCTTCAGTAGATGCCTTCTTTGCATTCTTAGCAATTACACAGGTTATTTCTGGAACAACAAATATAAACTCACTCCAGGCTGTTGACAAACTTGGAAGTAAGGCTATGCAAATAATTGACTGTCAGTTCGGCACACTAATAATACCTACAACAATAAAACTATTGGTTCCGCCTAACAAAAAAGCTCATTCACTTCATGCCAAAACACCAGTTTGGGAATTAAGTAGATCATTCTGTATAAAAGGAAAGGAAAAAATAGTAAGTAGGATGTTGTTATGTACTTTAAGCTGAAATAAATAATGTGTTGTTCCCAAGAAGGAAGAGAGTAGAAGAGGAAGTCTGAGAGTAACATTTAATTTTAAATAGTCATACTCTTGATGCAAAGCAGCATATGCGATACTGGCTTCAATGCTCATCTCTCAAAACATCTTGCTACTTGGCTATGGTTTTAGCTACTCCTGAGCATTCTTCTGTGGATTCTCTGGCAGATTTTGGACATAGCTTCCAAATTTTCTTCTGGAAATTGTTCCTGATGTTACATGTGAATGCCTTTATGAATAAATCCTTTTTCTTGCTTGGTTTCTCACAGGAGAGCAGTAGAGGCACAATGAAGACAGACTCAAAACCCTGCAGGAGGAGGATGGAACTGATGTCAAGGTCAGTTTCTGCAGTTGTTTGGTTTGGTTTGGTTTGGTTTGGTTTGGTTTGGTTTACCTACTGATTAAATGGAAGTTTCAAAACCAAATGGATCTACCAACTTTATTTCCATTATTTTCCTTTGGATAAAATCCTGTCAGATTCATAATCTTTCCCAGAAGTTGATTAAAAACTGCCCAGATTTGCTTCTAATCCATTGCTTACTTATCCTCATTAGGAACTACCTATGCAAGGTTTCTAAGTGGTAGTACTGGTAGAGTTTATAGCTAAATAACTATTTGCCAGGCACTAAGATAATTTAGAAGCTATGATGTAAGAAACCGTTTGTCATGGAGCTATTATTATTACATTCAGTACATAATAATTATAGCTAGTGTCTTTTCTGATTTGTGAAGTAAACTACTGAGAATAGCAATAAAAATAATGATAGAAAAAGGCAACATCGAAAAACCCTGTCCTTTACACTGCTTTGCACTTCACATGTTCACATTACCCAAAAGGCTAGTGAAATATTGCTAGTTCTAGCAGTTTGTAATTTTCTGATGACAGTAATGTTTATTTTTTGGTCTTGCATCATGACATAGACAAAATGTCATGTTATGTCTAATACAGGGAACACGTTAACTAGTTCACATGCATAAAAATGCAGATCACTGAGGAAAAAAAAAAAACCAACTTATAAAACTATTTTCCTTTAATTTAGAATCAAATTGTAAGTAATATTAAAGAAGATTAACAATATATGTTAACTAATGCAATGCATTATTTTGAAGTATCAGACTTAAGATAATAGGAAGAGATGATCAGATTTTGCCAGTCCCTACTCCCCTTAAAGATCTAGGACTGGTAGCTAGTATTTTCAGGTACAAGGGAAAAATATTTTATCATTTAATGAATAGATCTTCAATTTGCTAAGAGTGCTTTAGTTGATGTGGATGTCTCGGTCTGATTTCCCAAGTCTGGCTTGTAAAGGTGAATGGAAATGGGCACAAAATAGAAAGTACAGAACCTCGTGCCAAAAAGCTTAAGTTGAAGCTTGTAGTGATCTAAGGAGTTTAACGCATCAAGTACATAATGTGAATATAGCACAGCTATCCAGGTTAAAAATCCCTATACAGGTGGTGGTAACTTCAATGATAAAGATTTTCTTTTTTATTTTGTTTCCATCAGAGAACATCAAACTGCATTAAAAGCTAGAAGGCTCCTTAGATCAGTTCTTCTAACAGCATTATATGTTAACTGCATTTTATACTTACACCATACTTGGTTTCAGTCTCCAGGATGCTTTGTGTGGAAAATCTCTAACTGAAAAGAGTAACCTTTCTGAAGTGTGTTCTAAATACACTAATTAGATTCTTTCCTCTTCCCATATTTTTCCCTTAGCAATTTTAATGCTAAACTGTCCCTGTCTTCTTGACCTTTACTATTTTTATGGTCTGTATTGAAGCCAAACATAATGATACATTGAGAATTTTAATGGCATATACATAAAATAAACTAACTGCAGTTTAAACTTTACAGGAAGCACTGGTCACTGCTTATATCTAATTAGGTGTCATTTCTTGTTTTGCATCAAGTTCCTCTCTACTTACATTACTGTGATAAAAATAACAGCAAGATCCTTTCTAACTTTGGTTTTCCACCTTTATACATGGAAACAGGACCACAGGTTATGTAAGGGAGGTTGTGGCTATTCGTGGAAGAACTGGATCACTAACTACATTTTTGATTAATTGAGGGCTGTTGTATCTCTCATGCAAATGCAAAAGGAACTTAAGATTGAAAATATGTCTTTGGAGATATTTATTTCATACAGTAGCTGCAATTCACCGTCACTTCAGAACATCCTGTTTGCTGCAAGTCAGCTTCCAGGTATTGCAAGGCAGTATTATTTATCACAGTTGTTTATCAACCACATACTTTATAGCATCGTGTGCATTTCAATGATATGTGAAGTGATAGAAAAAAAAATTAATTGGACTTGTGAAGAGCACTGTCCTAATCTCTGTGCTTACAGCAGGGTATGTGTATCATGGAGATAGACAAGAATTAGTTCCTAAACCAATTATAAATTAATAGAGCAACCTCAGAGGTTAAATTTTTGTGCAGTGGGTATTTACTAAATATACTTTATTAAATAGGTTAAGTGTTTCAATACATTTATTTACATAATTGTTCATACTGTGTGAAGAGTTTTTGAAAATTGGAGAAGGTCTTTGTTTGAAATCTATCACAAAATGACAAAAAGCTGTAGTTGTTTTATGCTGTTTATTTCCCTTCCCATCTTCCTCCAGCTCTTCCCAACCCTAGTTTCTGTTTGAGACCGTAAGCCTTGCAGCCTCCCATACCCAAATAATGTCTGTAGTCATAAATATCTACACATGAAATTAGTACACTGAAAATAGATATCTGTATTAGTTGATAACTAATATTTTCATCAGAAATTTGAGGTAAGAAATTTAGTTAAAAGGGTTCTGAATCTGTGACTAAACATGTTTCTTTTTGAAGTGTCAACGTTTGCACTAATAGATGGGAAAACAAGGCTCGATTCTCCTTTCTTAAAATATGCAACTTTTGAATTTCTTAATTCCATCACACTGTGGGTAGTACGCTGTGTATCAGATCTGCCATCTGGTTAATTACAGAGCAAGACCAAGCATCTTCTAAAATACCTGGAATATAGAGAGTGTTAATTTTGAAAGATACTTTTTTCCAAGATATTCCTTGCTCCTGCCTGAGCCAGTCTCAAGCAAATTATGTTTCCTACAGGCTGGTAGTGACAGCTGTCTCTGGCAGAATCTCTCTCTTCAATGGCAGGTGGTTGCTGTGGCTGCACCACCATCCATGCTGGGCTGCAGGGTGTTTCCTAGCACCAGCATGGAGGGGATGTCTTTGGATTTAGGGGTTGATACTATTCCAGATCAAGTGTCTTGGGATAAAATGGAAAGTAGTCTATACTAGGCAACATATGTAGTGTATAGAGTAGTCTATACTTTACTTCCTTACTCCAGGAGATGGTAAAAAGAGGAACTGTCTGCATGTGAAATACGCAGTATTTAATAAACACTGAAATGGATTTAGCTTTGAAAGAGGCTGAAAGTGTTTCACATCTGTTCTTGCTTAAGTAATTCAAAATTAAGACATAGAATTGATTTTGAATTATGTCAGTCATTCTGGTAGGAGCTCAACATTAGCATTATACAGAAGAAAATTATTCTAGAAAGTGTTTGTTGACACAGTCCGTTTCAGATTGGAAGGCTGAATTTTAAATTCAGAATACTATAATTATTTATTAGATGCTTTTAATATAAACTTTAATCCCTCTTGCTACCCAGTACCCTTTTCACACTTTATTCAGCCTAAAGCATAACCATATAATTGATCTGATATACTAGCAATCTTTAAAAATCAAGATTACTGTAATAGTCCAGGAATCACGTGACTTCCAAATCTAGAATTGTATTATATTTCTTTTCCCCAAAGATTTTTTGCAAGGTATTGAAGTAATAATTTTCTGGCCTTACATGTTGTTTACTGAATTGCTTTTGAACAAACTATTCAGATAAGGATTTCATGTTCCCCATGGCCCAATTTGAACGTGGTGCTTGGTAAATAAGTAAGAGTTTATGTCAAAGGCTACTTCATTTCTGGTCTTTATTTTCTTATGTGTAATGTAAATATAAATTTTAGACTCACTTAAGAAAAGTTTGATTGATATCTTTCAGTATCTTAATTACCTGCTTCAGGTGTTAACAAACGTTACAAAATGTGTTTGTAAAACACTGTTAGCTATGTGTTGTAAGTAAAAGTAAAGTCGTCATAACATTTGTTCCTCAGCAGTGTATTGGGCCTGAAAGTTCTGAACAGCTGTTGAAGTTCTCTTTGTTTCTATTGTACTGTCTATGCACTGAGTATTTCTAAGTGTTTGATCATTCAAGTGTTGCATTTTGGAAATGAAGATTTTCAGGGGAAAATTGATTTGGATCAACTGCAGTGTTGAAAATCTGCTATGAAGAATGGGAGGCTTCTGAAAGGTGATGGTGAGAAAAATATTTTATGACAATGCTGAGTCCCGTGAACAAAGCTAAATCCAGAGGGAGTGAACAATAGCAACTTGCACTTGTTTCTAATGAAATGATTTGAAAGCACAGAGGTAAAGATGTTGGCTGCCTGGAAGTAAGAGCTTCTTCCTTTTGTTGCTGCAATTAAAACTTTGATAGCAGCTCTCCAGAAGAAAAAATCTTTGTGTTTTCCAGAATAAAAGTAGGCTGGGTAAATACAGACTAACCCAGATAACTGAGATTTTAAGTATTGTGGCAAATATGTTAATTATCAGCATCAGGAAAAACATAGTAATAATAACCCTTTATTGTGTCATAGCTGTGGGATCTGGGAGAGCTTTTTCAAGCAGTGGGAAACTGCAGGCTACTTGAATTACTGGATCCAGGACCCACATCAAAAAGTTTCGAACTTAATTATTAGGAATAGATTAAGTGGTATATTTTTCTGTTGTCTTATTCTACAGCTAGCACTAAGGATAACACTTAAGTGCCATGATAATTACAAACCTAACACCACAATTTTTTTCTCTATTGAAGATACCAAATCCACAGTATTTGTGTGAATCAATGAATCAGTGTGAGAATAAAGATTATTAATATTTGTTTTTTTTATGTGCCCATTTCCTCTGTTCTTCTTTAAAATACTCATAACTTAATCTTTCTCAAGGGACACCATAACTGGCAGTCAGGGATGTATATGGAACTTCAGTAGGAAAACAACATCAAAAGAACTACACATCAAAGTTGGCAAATAATAATGAATAATAGTAGCAATTTAATCAAAGGAAAGAGATCATGCCACAGTGTACCAACATAAATGGGAACTGTTTGAGAACTGTTGGTGATAAGTGGATGGTTGGACTGGGTGATCTTGTAGGTCTTTTCCAACCTTGGTGTTTCTGTGATTCTGTGAAGTCTCTTCAAAGAGTTCCTAGGTTCCTAGGTATTTTGTTCATAGTTCTGTTGATTTTAGTAGAGAATCCCATGATAATTCTATTTTTTTTTCTAAGTTTGGCTATTTTCCGTTTCCCCGCTGATGTAATGGAATTCCAAGGTGCGTGTTTTTAGGAAATAAGTTTTGTCTTTGAACTGGTGGAGAGACTCAAGTGGTCACATGGAAAACCACAAGCTAGGGTGGAAGACTCGCAAATAAGAAATGGTGATAAAGTGTTGTACGCTAAGGAAACTTCATCCTAGTAATAGCAACCAGGGCATGGCACACTGCAGAGAGATCAGCACTATGTGCAGATGACTGTACTTGTTGTGTAGGGCCTTTTGTGTTCGGCCAGCAACTGAACAGCAAGCAGATCTTGGACAAAGTCCTTGCTGTTGGCTTTAGTAATTGAATCTTATTAATGCTTTTTCCTTTCAGCTAGTATCCTCTTTTCTCATGCCTTCTTTGATGCCACTAAAACACTGCTTTGTTGTCCTTCCTACTACCTTTAATTTCTTCCCACTCTCTTCCTTCTACCTTTTATTACACGCAGATTGGCAGCAATTTCTGTTGTGTTTCAAATCTTGTGAATTTATTACAAGCAAACATAGCTATTGGGGATTGAAATATTTTTAGAGCAAATTACAGTGCAGTATCGCAGTATCAGGTGGTATTTCCTCGTATTGTAACATTAAGTAATACCAGGTTTGGAAGACGAGCTAATGTGCTTAAAATACAGCAACATTATTCCTATTTGACAGCTACTCTCTCCAAGTTTGATTTTAGGATGAACTTTCTCGCATGGGATTTTTTTTGAAGGAAAGCTTTAGAAAATCTTTTTGGTCAGGGAACGACTCTTTCTATGTTTCTTGCTTTTTTTGTTTGTTTTCAGAAGGAAAACAGTTATTTTAAAATTGCTAGCTGCTTTCCTCATTAAAATAAAAATCTGATTATGTGCATATGAAAGTATGCATTAAGTCAAGCATTCTATTTAAGATATAATATACTTTTGGAAGAATTGCAGATAATCACTTCCCTAGCTGCAGGACTGGGAAGTCAGTATATTGACTGCATTATGAGGAAGAAAGAATAAGTCCTTGATGATTAATTCAGTGTCTCACTTCACAGATATGTTTGCAGGATTATGCATAAAGGTGTAAATAGTATGTGAAGTCCAGCATATAGCAATATCTCTTTGCTTGGAACACCTAATTCCCCTGAGCACACAGGCCTGTTTGCTGGCATTCTAGCACCAGTCAGATTTTAAAGGCTGGAGAGGAACTGCTGCTGGATTTGGGAACATCCACTTGTCACACATACACAGCTGTGTTGAGATTCTTACACAGCACACTCTCTCACTCTCTGCAGGACTTCTCTGTTGTTGGCTCTTCTGGCCACATGCTCTCAGCCTCCCTCATACTGTATGACTTGCATATGCTCTTGTTTCTGAAGTCCTTAGTATAGGTGTAATTTGAGCAATTTCAAGTGTTTCAATGTCTGTATTAGTGCTATGACTAATATAAGTGTTATCAAGCTCCAAGTGCAGAAATATGATATTCTCTGAATTTTTCAGAATCGTGAGACATTTGTATATATTTTCACCTTCCCTCAGTTCAGCCTTATTTTGGCTCTCACCCTTCCTTCTGAAATCTGTTTCCCTGCTTCTTGCTTAATCTTTCATGGATTACTTTCTGTTTTGCCCAGGCAAAGGCATGTAATTAAAAGTGTGAGGTTTTATTTGGTTATCTCATCTTTAACAGAAGCATCTATTATGTTGTGTTTTGTGTGTACTGTGGCTATTATTACAAGCATTTATGTGAACTGTAAAACTGCATGGCTTTTTAGATGGATAATACATGTTTTCTTTCTCAACACACTTGTGTTTGTGTTAGATGAGTGTTAAATTTAGGACAACAGTTTAGGAAATGCAGAGTGTGTGAGGATAGTTTAAAAATCTTGGCTCTAAATGTTTAGAACTGTTGGTTGATGAAGGCAGGGAAGGCTTTCCAAATATGTGCAGCCAACGTGAGAATTCTTTTTAGCAGAATATTCAAAGAAAATAAAACATTGAGGAAAGGCCAGGGAATTGTGCCTAACTTGCAGAAAGCATAGGTGAAACAGAAAGTAAAAGGATTTGTGTGACGAAAAAAAACTTCCATGCAAAGATTTATATATCAGGAAGGCAGTTTTTAATTTGACACAGCCAGAGATAGGAAGACTTTTCAAGAGGTTATTCATCTGTTTTTATATGATGCTACAGAATCTGAAGAGGAGAAGAAAACACGTCTGTGTTCTGGACAGAACGTTGATCTATTGACAGGGTAATTATATGCTGTGTAACAATTAAGGATTATGCATTTTTTTTTTTCAGCATAAAAGATAATATACCTTATTTAATGTGGTATTCCAGTACCTAAAAGGGGCCTATGAGAAAGATGGAGAGAGACTTTTTGTCGGGGACCATAGTGAGAGGACAAGTAGTGGCTTTAAAATTATAAGAGGGTAGATTTAGATTGTATATAAGGGAGAAATTATTTATTCGGAGGGCAATGAAGCACTGGAACATGTTGCCCAGAGAAACTGTGGATGTCCCATCCTTGGAAGCACTAAAAACCAGGCAGGATGAGCCTTTGGGCAACCAGAGGTGGCAGGAGGTGTTTCTGCAAATGGCAGGATGTTGGCACTGGGGGATCTTCAAAGTCACTTCCAACTCAAATCATTCAGTGAGTCAACAAGGGCTGCTCCAAAAGTAATGCCTCCTATTTTATTATGTTGGCCCACAGTATCAGAGATGAATGTTATTAATATGGCAGTAGAGGCTTAACTTTCCCACTAATATTCCATTACATTTCATTGCCATGGCATTGACAGATGGCAGCAGAGGGGCAGTGTGACTGCCATGGAGGTGTCCATGAACTAAAGGCATGGCATCAAATTTCTCCACACAGAATAAATCGCACCCATTGACATTCATGCTTGCTGAATGTTTATGGGGACGACCAAACAGTGGATGTGAGCACGGCGAGGCAGTGGGTGGTGCATTTCTGCTGGTGAGAAGCCATGTTCTAGATTGCCATTTTTATCAGCGTGTCATACCGATTTTGTTTATTGTTGGTGAAAATTGCATGTCTGATGGTGGTGGCTGTATTGAAAAATTGTGTTCCTTATGTGAGAATTTGCTCTATTAAACAGTATTATTGTGCTTTTTGCATCTTGTAGCTTCTGTAAAGCAGATAGAAGACATTACTTTCCAAATTACTGACATATGAATTGTTCATTCCTAATGTCAGAACCAGAACAGTAAGGTAGCGCTTGAGCAGTTACTCTAGCATCAATTTCTGTTGACAGTCTTCATGTTAAAAAATAATAAAGGAAATATAAGTATTCCCACATAGATCATATACACTTCTTTGACCAGTAGAAAATATTACATAAATCCAACACAAAAGCCTTTCAATCCTAGCTTACTGTTGATTTATTGTTGCTTTAACTTCACAGGCAAATTACACGCTTGCATCCTAGCTGCGTGATCTTCTACACATAGCAAATTAGATGATTATAAGCTTCCTCATACGATTGTTATCTTCACTTACTGTCATTCAGATTAATGAAGAATAATAGAACCTTTTGCTGACTTGGATGGACTATTGCAAGTGCTGAAATATTCACTGCTGTGATTTAGGAAATTCAAATCATATTTGCACGCATGTATAGTAAGAATGAGAGTAAATATGTGAAATGTTTGAAGACCTGTAGCTTTTCTTTACAATACTGCTACATATGAAAACTGTGTGCTGCACTTAGAACAGGCAGCTCATGTTGATAGTAGAGATCGTTTACACTGCAGTGGGAGTGTAGCAAGTACTTCAAGGAATGAAAAAGCAATTTCCTCCTACCTTAAGATATCTTTACATTGTTTTGTTCAGTTATATATTCAGACTTCAGATTCTTATTTTCTTCCCACCATGTTTCATCTCTAGATGTTACTCTTTGTTGCTTAGATTCTTCCTTTTTTCCACCTTTAGTTTGGAGATTACAAAATGAATGGAAGTATTTATTAATAATTTCTATTAAAATTCTAATAAAATAAGATGAGTTGTGATCAAATCATTGCAATTTTTGTGTAAATACTGTATATCATACTTTAAATGTGCACCTTTTGTCCATTAGATTTGAATCATGGAGATTTAAGCGGAGTAACTATTTTTAAATACTATAAGGTCGTTGGCATTTAGTAACTGCCCTAACAGCATCTTGGACTAGCCACATTAAAACAAACGTACAGTACCAAACAAAACACAAACACGTTATTCCTCTTTCTGTAAATGATAAGCAGATCTTTATGTGACTCATGTGATTTATACTGTTTTGGGCATTAGAAGAGTCAAAAAGCTGGGAAGAGTCAAGAAGCTTAGAATCTACAGATGCTAAGAGATCTGTAGAACAATCCATAATTTCCTCTGGTTGGAGTACCTGGCTGTGTAACCTATATGAGATTGATCTGATTCCAGTCTTTTCTCACTCAAAAAAAAAAAAAAAAAAACAGAATACTATTTTAAGAATTTTTCTCTGGGTATCACTCTATGCCAAAGAGCAGCTAGGCTATTGAATGGGATTTGTTTCTGTATTTCTGATGCATTTATTAATTTTTACAAAATAATCATCGAGCTCTTCTGTTGTAGATCGTACTTGTTTTGGTGGCTGTCAAGTGTCATGTCAACCTGGTGAGTTTTTCAATGTTTAAGTTTAACTGCCAATGCTAGTATGATTGCCCACCACCCGATTTTATCACACAGATGGTCCTACCTGACGATCCTGTTGCCCTTTTCCATTATTTCTGTGATCACATCCTATTACTGTTTCAAGTCTAAACAAACAAACAAACAAATAACCAAAAACAAAACAAAAAAAAAAAAACAAACAAAAAAAAAAACAGAACAGAAAAGAAAATGGAAAGAAGTTTCCTTGTGATTTTTCATGGGTTTTACTTTTTTTCTCCATTTGGCCACAATACTTCATGAAAATATTCTGTTGGGAATGTGTGTTGATTATCATACTGCATGGCTTTGATATAGTGGATGCTGTGTGGTAACCTATGCATAGTTTAAATCTGCTTTGCTCAAATCTCTCAGACTGAAATTTTATTTTATTCAACTATTAGCATATATATCTACTGTTCCTTCTTCCTTTATTCAAAGCGATGCAACAGAAGGCTTGTTTCCAGAAGAAATATTGTTTCACCTCCTGTTCTTGCATAATTTGTTGAACACAGGCTAGAGACAGAAAGTTTAAGAAGAAAATTGCTAGTGTAGTATCTTGTTGAAGTATCATCTTCAACTGCAGGTTGGCACATTTTCAAAGGCACTTCTAAAAACAGCTTTTCACAAGATCGGCCTACTAAAGTAGGAAATGACAGTTATGCACAAACAGTAGTTCCCACTTCAAAGCACGCTCTTCTGTATTGAGAACTGGAATTATTTTTAATTAGAATCTGTTTTTTAAAAAGTCTGATTAATTATTAGCATAATAGCTAGTAGCACTTAATAACATTTAGGATTGCACTTAAGACTAAGAGCTAATGATAGAAATAGTAAAGTTCCTTTATCAAATCAGATATTTCTATCTCCTGAAGTGTATTGTTCTAAACTCCTAGTAGTGAGGAAATACTGAATGGTGACTAAAACTAAGGGCGTTTCAATGATGGCTGCTCTTTCAGTTTTGTCTGAAGGATTTCCAGCACATGAAGAGATATAAGGAACTGCAAGACAGACACAATCACAGAATATTCACTTTTGAAGTCTTAATTCAGTAAGTCATCTGATTTCAGTGTGAGTGAACTTAGGAAAGACTGAGATTTGGATTATGCATCGATTCACGTGAAAAGATTTTAATAAGTAGGCATCACAAAGAAGAGTTCAGCAGTTGGTAAAGATACAGTCTTTCTTTGTATTTGAACGTGCATAACTCTTACAGACTGTAACTACAGAAACGTGGCTGTGAGTACATTTATTATCCATCAAATCAATTGGTCTTTAGGTCCCTCTCATTGTCTTAAGTTCTTCAATATACATAGCAGCCAATGTATGCAGGTACTCCCTATCCTACTCAATGGCATGAGCAAAGTCAGTACAGCTCGTCCAGCCTGCAACTGTACTGTGTCTTCTGAAAAAAAAAAAAAAACCTTTTATAGGCACTTTTTACTTTTACTTGGATCTACTAACCGTTTCCATAATCTTGAACTGCCTTGAAATGAGGGTGATAATCTTACTGAATGTCACATGCTTTCTCTATTTTCTTAAATTATAAATTCTTTGGGGTCCTTATTTTTTCCAAGTAATACTACTTTTCATTTGGGGCCTTTCAGTTTGTAAGCAGTGAAGTAGTGTGGGTTCAGTTCTCAGTTCCTCAGCAGCAGTGTCTGATTGAGATATTTTCAACAGGGATTTTTCACTAAACAAAGTACAGCTCCCAGCATTGTTTAATGAAGTCCTCTTTCTTCATCAATGCTACATTGTTTACTGAAAACATAATTAGGATTTTTAGAGAAAAATTACGTAATTTGGTTATGACTGTCGCAAAAGCCGCACAACTTGAAAATGATTCTCAGAGGTAATGAGGATGTTGACCTTACCTTTGAGCTTCTTGAAATTCATGGGTGTTGATTATCTTTAATCTTAAGTTAACATCGTTTGAATGCTGTACTTAACAGCAGTGCCCTGTCATCTTTCAAATGTGTTATGAATCAGTGTAAATTTCTCCTTATTTTGGAAATTATAGTCTCTCATGCTGATGAGCGTCATTTAGCAATGATATCAAGTCAATGAAAAAGATTTTTGTCCTGAATTCAGGACCTTTAACCAAAATAGTTTTTCACTTTTAAAGCAGAATCAACGTTAATCGCGTAGATAGCACTTCGCCTCACCAGTTAGAGTAGATTTAAGAGCTAGTTGTCCCTGACTGAACCCTAAAGCGCTGGCATGGTTTAACTCATCAGTTCTGCTGAGACATATGCTCCAATACATGTTTTCTGTATTGGACACAGGAATTGGAATTTTGCCTCCTATTTGATTTGGACATTCTATTTTAAAATTGTGTGTTGCTAGTGAGTTGTTTAGACATGGTCAGAGACTGTATAAATAACTCTTTGACAAAGATATGGGTTGTCCCCAGATCCCTCAATGTCATCTTTATTGCCAAATATGCATCTGTTTGTTGCTGAATTTCCCCTTTCTATTTTCTTCATTATATTGACTTCTATCAAACACATGCAGAATGGGCTAACAAAAAATAACAAATAGTGATCTGATTGGATATGCCTTAATGAAGATATGGTAGGGTAAAAAGTCTCATTTCAAATTTACAAAAATCTTTTCATTTTATCTGTGATCTCCTCTCCAAGCTGAATAATCTTTTTTTTTTTTTTTTTTTTTTTTTGTATGTGTGTATCTAATAGCGAAAGTCAGGTGCTCTATCTTGCATTTTGCTTACTGGATTATTAGATTAATCAGAGTTATTCATCTTTCTCTGTTTTTACTTCCTATGCCAATTTGTATAGCGAAAGAGTATTTTTAATGCTTTTTGAATACGTTTTGGTGCATTTTAGATGGTTATGCTTGTTTGCATGGTTGACCAGGAGAATCAGCAATACAATCGCTGCAATCAGTTCTCTGTAGGTGGCAGTAGCAGACATGACAAACGCCACTAGCTCCCTGCTAAGTCGAGTGAAGCTGATACAGCGTTGCAGTTTCACTGCAATGGCGTATGGCAGACAGTGTGCATTTCAGGTAGGCGAGCACTGACCTGTGTCTGTGTCACCACAGTCTTCAACCTCTTCAGAATGCCAATTAAAATTGTTCTGGAAGTGGTGATAGCTGTTTGTCCAGCAGTAGGCATTTGCACAACTGCATTATTATCTTTACTGTTAGATAACTGTCTAATTCGTTTTCTGTTTGTATTCTGTAATGTTCCAATTTTCTGATTAAATTTGGCTCTCTAGTTGTACTCACATAATGCCTTTATCTTTTACCTTTTCATCTATTCAGAACTTCCTTCCTGAGAATATCAGATGCCATGCAGGGGAAGGGGAAAGAAACTCTTCAAAATGACAGTGAGGATAAGCCAGTTCAATGTCAGCTCAGAGAACAAACCTGACATATTTTTCCCTCTTTATGTTCTGTGGTCCTTCTTGACTTAAAGCCACAGAGAGGATTCTGTTTCAAAAATTTTGTCTGTTGCTACCTTTTAAGATTGATGTTGTAGCACACTTCTGCAGCATCAGCCAATCAACTGAAAGGCTGAGTAAATATTTCTCAAATGCTATGTTGTACTTCTTTCTAATTGTTATTGTTGCCTTAAAAAAAATAATAAAAATACCAATTTGATCTCGCTTCTACTGCGTGCAGGAGTTTATGACACCAGCCTGAATCTGTGTAATCTGATCGTGCCCTTCCAAAAGAGAAACCACGTCAAACATTAAGTGCATAGGTTCTCGTTAGGTGGTGATGACTGGCGCAGCAACTGTAAAAATGTGAAGGTGGCTCACCGGCTGACCAGTTGGCCATATAACTGTTTGAGGGGATGCTGAAAAAATTCCTTTAACAAGATTGTGAAACCCACTTTGATTGTAAAGGATGACTATTGCATTTTACCTCCCTGAGGCCTTAACATGCTGAAGCAGGCAAGCCGTGCAGGTTTTCAGGAAGATACAGACTCCTGAAAATAAATTAATCATGCTTTTTTTTTTTTTTCCTACTGGCATGCACTAAAGTTGATAAATATTTTTTGTGCATGATGTAATTTGACCATAATTTTTACTTCTCATCTGATTATGTAAAGTAACATTCAGAAATATATGTTGTCATTACAGGCCAGATAGTTTCTGCCAGTCATGCTCAGAAAGAAAGATAATCCCTTCAGAGTATGAGGCTAATGCTGGAGCAAAGTTTAGATGTCTTATTTTCATCATGATCTTAGTATCTAAGGTATTTAGGACCAGATCTTAAAATGCTTAAAGCTCTCCAATGGAATTTTCAAAACCATTCTAGAAACTCCTATGCAAAACCTACTTTTATTTGTCTGTGTGTTTTGGTATGCAATTATTTTTAAAACTGTGTCTTCATGGTTTGTTTTTTTCATGTACTTGTGTATTTTGCTCTTTTCAATGTATTTTCATTCTGAGAAGTCTGGAAATGGATTTCCCATGAAAAAGTGTATTGGCAAACCAAATTTCTTGGTTTCAGTTATCAGTGTTAGTCACTGGATTAAAACAGTGATTCTACTTGTCTTGGCAGAAATCATCACCAAGTAGGGAAGTAGGGCAAGGCTGAGGAGGAATTGCGCACAGCAAGGTGCAGGGACAGTGACTGCCTCAGCGAATGGCTAAGATCCTCTTCTGGCAAGGGGAAAACCTAGTTTTCCCCATGCTGGCAGCGTTCAGCCTGGCTTTTGGAAGTACCCTCGCTGGTCCCATCATTCATGTCAATAGCAGTTAATATCTCATGTTAGCTCACAAGGGATGTTACTGAAAAGCCAGGAGCTCTTTATTTTCAAGGCTGGCAGTTTTTTGGATCAGCTCCCATCTGGCTTACTGTTGGTTCACAGTACAAAGACTGTTTTGCCAGGAATGATCAATGATCTCCTGTGGGTTATCAATTGTGGTCATTGTTCCATCTTGATCATAGTTGATTTGTCATCATCCAGAGACTATGTGGACCACAAGGTTTGCTGTCATAAATGATTTTCAGCACTTCCCTGTATCTGACATTTATACTCTCTTAATATGTTCTAGTGCTATCCCGCGCTGTTCAGATATGAGCATGTAGGCAGCTGTTCTGTTATTCCCTTCACAGTTTTTATTTTTTGTATGTTTGTTTTCATTTTAGTATTAACCCTGAACAATGTGAAAATAATAAAGTGAAGGAAGGAATAACATTAACTTATTCCAACATCAGGTTTTCTACTTCTGCAAGGGAATGCTTCTGTTTTGATGTGTCTGATGTTCTCTTGTCTGTGATAGAATACCAGATGGCTATTGTAATACTGACTTCTTATAGCAGGGTGATGTCTTCTGCATTATGTAGGCTGCTGCTATACCTCAACTTCATTACCAGAACTTTTTCTCTCAGCGATCCTGGCATACTTAAGACTAATCCTACTTGTGTCTTCCTGTTTACATAGCAGATACACTTGTATCAGGTGATGGATGCTTTTTTTGCCAGCTACTAGTGTAATTTCTTGAGTTTACAATAGTGAAATGCAATCTTTTATTATACTAGAATCTCTCAATTGAAAAGACTTGGCGTAGTTTGCAGGAGACCTGAAGAGTCATTTCCATACTCCCTTTATACAAATGTGAAGTGTTTGTACTATGAATTATAATAAAGGCAAGAATGGAAGAACAAAGTGGGTAAGTTATTTCTATACTTCTTACTCCTTACAATTTTCTTACATTGTACAAAGGATTGTAGTTAGAATAATGACAGCAGGCTGATATTTTAAAGCTGAAGAATACTTCTGTTTAAGTGAGGTCCAGCGCCCTCGGTGAAGTTGGTGTTCAGTGCACTGAAAGTGAGCTATAAGTATATGCCTGAAGTAAATGTTTAATTGAGTGATAGTTAAGGGTCATTACTAACTTTGAGACTGTAGACTTAAGTATTTCAGATGACTGGCCAAATACTTCCATTGTTTATTTCCCTTGAAATTATTAATGTTTAATTCCATGTATTTCAGGGTTAATATCATTGCAAAGGATTTATGCTTAGGGCTGGATCATGCTGAGTCCAAATGAACGATCATTATTAAGAAAATGAACTGCAGCTCCCTCTTATCTGTCAAGACTATGTCAAGCACGAGAGCAGTATAGCACAATGATAAAAATAATGATCAAAAATAAATGGCAATAAGAAGCTCTCCTTGAAGTAACATCAGAATTGCATCCTTCCACCATTTTGTTTGTGTAGATGGTTAAGCGCAGCTCTGATAACACAGCTTGCTTGTGGATCAGTATTATGATAGGAAAGCTCATGTGCATCATCTGCCTTATGGCAGTTTGCCACACAAATACCACTTAAGCTGCTGTTCTTAGGAGCTCTTTTGGAGGTGCTCCTTAATGGCAGCAGCCTTACTTCCTTTCTCTATATGGTAATGGGATAATAATGATCTTCACAATATGACTTCATTTTGATATTATACTTACTGTTTCACTGTAATTTGAGGTTTTATTCCTCAAAACAGAATAAACGGTGTAGGAACCATTAAGGTAGTAATGTTAGAAATAATACTTCTGGAAGTATGCAGAGAGTTCTTAACAGGCCCATTTTGAATGTGGAAAGAAAGGACCTTCCTATGTGTCTGCTGTCCTGAGGTGGGCCCTGTGATGGGTGCATGTCCAGCACCAGACAGATGTTCAAGAGAGAGGGATTCTGCAACCTGCTATAAATGCATGTTTACTAGAAGGCTGAATCAAGATGGCTTTCTTATTGCGAAAACACAAAGAAAACAAGCCAAGAAAAACAACAACAACAACAACAACAAAAAAAAACAACAAAAATCTAAAACAAGTTGGTAAGTTTGATTATAAATAACATTTTCAGGATTCCATTTTGTTTTGGAGTAAGCTTAGCTCTAAGGCATAGTAAAGAAATGTTGAATTTAAGTTTGATACAAATTGGAGTAAGATTGTGGGTTGTTTGGCCAGCAAATTGATCCTGGCTATGCTGCTAAGTCAGCTCACCTTAAGAGAAAGGTAGAAGGCTAGTACCTGCTTGTATGTAATGCTCTAGTGAACAGCAATGGAAAAGAAGCAGTAAAAATACTTTGCATTTGAATGCCATTTTGAAGTCGCACAAGTAGAGCTGTAGTCATGCTGAGTGTGCCATTGGAGGCAGCCTGCTCAGTATCTGCACAATTACCATGGGAGCTGAGAATACTAAACAAGGGGTTAAAATGCTGTGCTAGGAATCTCTAACAGTGGTCAATGAAGTGTTTTTTATGTTAATAGTCATGTTTGGAGCTCTACTGACCAAAAGAAAAAAAAAAAAAAGGGTAGAAGAGGATGAGAAAGGAAGAAAGCAGATGGCTCGGTACATGATACTGAACATTATAGACAGACACACAAAGTCAGGTAGTAAAAAATATATGTATAAAAAATACCAAAGTTCAGCTCTTAGATCTGTGTTTAGGCAGCCAGCAAATTGACTTTTTCTTTTACCCCCTGAAGTGTTGCTTACCCAGCAATTTCCATTAACTTCACTTAAAGCTGTTCAAAGTCACCAGGGCCCTGTTGGCCCTGTGCTCAATGCACAGGAACTCAGGTCCCTCGTCAGCAGTTTCAGTCAGCATGGAACTGGCATACTTCAGTCAAGCCAGAATCAGGTAAATCCAATAACCCTTATTCATCTGTAGTTGCTTTCTTATATTTACTTTTCATTTTCCTACCTTAACATGTTAGAGGGGTGCAACTGAATTGTAATCAAAAATTTGCAATTTACACCAGAGTGTAAGTAAGCAAGACATATAAATATAGTAAAAAAAGAAGTGAGTAAGGAGAACTGAGAGAAGAATAAATCTTACTTCAATGAATTCAGAGTGAAAAGACTTTTCGCTAAGAATCTAAAGCAGAAGATGAGCTGAGATGGCCAGCTGAGTACATGGGCAAGTTAGTGCTTAGTGTGATAAATGTTGTTTATGTACACACTAGCAGGATGTAAACTGTAATGGCTTTTTCTTCACTTAAGATTTAGGAGTGGAGCATTTGAACAATTGCTAATCTTAACGTCTTGAGATTAATAGGGTTAATTTTTCCCAACCCAAACCATTCATTAGACCTCAAATAAAGAACAGCAATGCATAACCTATCCAAGGATTAGAACAAGCTCTTTGGCAGTACCAAAAATTGGCTGTTTTGTCCTATTTTACAGCAACAGTAGATTTTATCTAAATATTCACAAACAGCAATACATTCTAAATACATAAGTAATCCTAAGATTATTAACACTATCCAATAAGATAGTTTTAAGTAAGCTTGTTTTTTTTTTTTCTTTTGTATACGTTGGAAGCAGGTGAGACCTCATGTATGACTTTCAACATGAAACTGAATTTCAGTTCTTAATAAAAATTGCAAAATTCTTCATCTAATGTTAATCTGATCTTAACCTAGGTCTTCTTGAGAATCTCTCTGGTCTTTTTCCAGTATTAGTTCCTTTATATTTATTTTCTGACTCTACAGAGAGTGAGTTAAGGGGATTATTCTGTCCAAGTAGCTCTGATATCTCATATTTGTATTTGGCAGTACTTCCAAGTGGCTGTTTAATCTTAGCCGTATACTAGAATCTTATTTCTATTTGGAATAAACTATAGCTGGCTGTGCGACTGTTTTACATAAATCATAGTGCATTTAGACTTCTTATAACAGCTTCCAATAAACTTCTTTTTGTAACGTAAAATTAGCTTTCAAATCATCTTCTTTGTAACCAGTGTTAGCAGAATGAGTGTTCTGATACTTTATTTCCAGTGATTACAAATGATACTCTAATATATGCTGTTGTTTTCTATTCCATTTCCTTGAATAGATGTTTGCTTTTGTTCCCTGAAGGCGCAACAGTAAAAAAAAGTTAACAATAAGTAAATAAATAAAAATCTTTTAATATTGAAAAACAACTGTATAGTAGGTCTTCAAAAATAATAAATTACTGATGTGTTCTTGGCAGAGCAGAATTTAGGTGAACGTGTTGGCCATTACTGCAGATGCAAAATGCTTGTGAAATTCCACATGTATTACGTAGGCTTATAATTGTATTGCATACAATAGAAAGAATATACATAGAGAGCTTTGGGCCATTATTTCTACACAGCTATTTACCTTTGTACAAATACTTATTTATGGTGCATTGCTTTATTTTGTAGTATAAAAGCGTTACATGCTTCTCTTGTATTTGTCCATCATTCTTAGGTTTAAGTATAAAATGTAGAGTGTTATCTACTTTCAGGTGTAAAACTTATATTACTGGATTAGTAAAAATGACTGCTTACCTCTCTTTGGGATTACTGGATTCAATCAAGCAAAGATTTTCACATCTTTTGCTCTGTCAAGTTTGGACAGTAGTGTTGAAAAACATAAACATGTTCAAGCCTGACCTCCAATGGTCTCTTTTCCTTTTTTTTCCCCTAGGTTTGTGTGCTGGTTTTGTAAATGCCGTGCTGATGCATAACTAGAATGTTTGAAATTTGAAAACATTTGGAATTTAGCATACGAATGTAGAATGAGAAGAGGTTACCTGAAAAATTGGTATACGGTTCAGCAGAAAAGTTATGACTGTTATTTGATTCCTTGGTTTGGTTTTTCATTGTTTTTGCTTTAACGTGAGATTACACTGATTTATAGGAACTTTTTTCCTTGTAGTTGTGCTCACTGAATTATCTGAACAAATAATGGTGTTCCTGACAGTACTGTGCTACTGGGAACTCAGCTGTTAGTAAAACATGCAATAAAGCTGCCTTCCAGCACAGTCTGCCAGGGCTCAGTAGAAGACAAAAATCTAGTCCTGAATTTGTGTCTCAACACAAACGTTCAAAACAGCAGTCTGTTCTGAGAGAAATGGCTGAATCTTCTAAGTTATATATTCATTCTCTAAAATGAATTTTGATATACTGTAAGTAGAAACCAAATTCTGTAGATGGAAACCAGATAAACGACAACAAAAATGTACACACACTCATATATAGCCTGCAATGTAGATAGAGACACCTTGAACAGAACTTCTTGTCTTCCTCCTTCCTCCCTTATTTTATTTCTCCAGTTAGGCTGAACTTTTACTGATTATCAAATTAGTCTGCAGTAGTCGCTTTTGTGTTTTGATTTTAAACTTGTGCAGGAAACATTTATACATGTGTGTGTGTTTTCTTTTTCTTTTTTTTTTTTTTTTTTATTAAGAGATGTGGCCTTCTAATAGCTCATGTATTTCCTTTGGGGAAATAGAATCTACGTGTCATCATTTCTACAAGTTATAATGGCTAAAACAACTTGAAACTTGAATCTCTGAAATATCTGTGAGTAATGCCTGTATGATATTAAGAAGGCTCATTAATTAATTACTCTAATAAGCTGAAGGTGATTCAGTAAATCTCTAGTTAATGCATTTTGTAAATACTGTGATTATACATGTGACTTTGTTATTATAAAATGATTTGTTCCCCTGACATACTCTTCTAAGTGAGAAGTAGTTGCGCAGCTGATCTTCTCGAGAGGAAAAGGTGAAATTAATGAATGAATCAGTCAGTCTTTCACCCTTCATTAACACTGAATTCATTTCTTAAAGAAATGAAAGATTGTCTTGAGTCCTTTAGAGTGTGAATTTCATTCCAAATGCACATAAGTCCTCATCTATTTAGAGAACAATGGATTAACAATGAAGTTTAAAAATGTATATACCCTTCACAAATGGCTAACGATGCTGAATGGCAAGAACTTAAATCTATCTTGACTCTGTAGTGAAGACTGAAAACATGCACAGGTTAGTAAACTTGGTTATAACAAGGGAACAAGTGAAATAAAATGAAGTGAAATAAATAACAAGTGAAATGCTGTCTTTGAAGTGAACGTTTTCTGTGTTACTAATGTGTAAATAGGATATGGCATTTTTAATGAATTCATAGGACTAGAATTTCAACATTTCAGAAGGCAGTGGTAAATGAAGAAATGATGACTGCAGTTCTGACTGCAAAGTACTGGGAAATAAGGGTTCTCACCTGCATTCATAATAGATGTAGGAAGCGTGCTTTTCCTTCAGAAAATATATTTTTTAATATATTAAAATGTCTGAATAAATACTAGTCATCTCATACAGTAATCTTATAAATAGGATCAGATCACTGTTATGGCAGAAGGTCGTCTTATGTTCCTTTAAATGGCGACTGGTGACTCACTAGGTCATCCTTCTTTTGAATCAATTTTAAACCAGTGTTTCATAAAGTGCTAGTAGGAAGCGTAGTGTGGGAAGAGCTCTTTCAGATGGGACCATATGTGGCCATGAAAGTTTCCCCCATTCTCTCTTCAATAGTAAGATTCTGATGTTTGGAGTTCTGTTTAGCCGTGCTGAATTACATTCCTCCTACTGCATCTAAAAATGACTCCTGTAGTTTTCATTTTCCTTGATTTGAATAAAACCAAGGACTTCAGTGTTTTGTCTTGTGGGGCCCACTGAAATACATTCTTAATGAAACTGAAATCCACAATTTGGTCAACTACAATGTTCTACTTCTTTAAGAATATCAGGAGATGCTATCTTGAATTGTTCTTATTTTTTATTATTCTTATTGTATTATTATGTATCTTATTATCACATGCAGCCCATGTGATAACCTTTGCTGGTTTTGTGGTTTTGTGTTAAAACTGTGTACGTGTCAGATGAAAATGTGAGGAAGAGATCTGCTGGAGTCAGTAGAGAAAGATGTTAGAGAAGATCAATAACGGTATGCAACAGTTCTGCAAAACCAAGGAGAAATCCTGAAATGTGAATTTCTGGGTGACGTGATTGATTGCAGTATAGCACTCTGCTGAAAGCTTTGTAAGGCTGTGCCCCGTTTGCTCTTGTATGTGAAATAGTGGACCTTCAGTCCATGACTTGGGGTCCACTTGGTTATAGTTACAAAAAGATACCAGATCTAAAAGAAGAAATCTAGCTTATGATATGTATAATATATATTATATATTATATAAATATATATATAGCTCATATATAAGACAGTGCTTTCATTATTTAGGAATTACAGCTTGTATTCGGTGATCCTTATGGGTCCCTTCCAACTCAGGATATTCTATGATTTTATTTTAAATGATAGCAGGCTGTAAAAAGGATATACATTTTTTCCCCTGTATGTTCTGTTGCTTTGATCAGATGGGGATTTTTTGATAGAAAGATGTTTCTATCTGTGTGATTTATCATTTTGTGTGTGAAAGAAGACACAAGGAACATACTGATATTCAGGTTTGTTTGTTTGTTTTTTAATTGGATCAAGTATGCCTATATAATTCCCCTAAGGCATCTGAGAAGATAAAAATGCTGAGTGTAAAGCCACACTTATCTGGTAGAAATTCAGCTATTTTGTGTAACATTTCTTTTCCATTCAACACCATCTGGCAGCTGCAAAGAGCTGAAAGAATAAAGAAAAAAAGCCAGTTGTATCTGCAGGTAACATTCTTGTTACTTCACAATAAAATCCAGAAGCTCCTAGCCTAAATATTGGTCATGGCTAGCTTATTGACAATGGGTAGAACGCATATAACATCTTTCACATTTGAACAATTCTGAGATCCTTGATTAGATAATGTAATCGTGATAGTGAACAAATAAGTCAGTCCTCTTACTGAAGTTATTCAAATGGAAAAAGTGATTTTAAAAAAAGAAGGTGAAGTCTTTGGTGTGTTTTGTCTATATGCAGGCACTGAAAAAGTGAACAGGCAGCTTTAGGAAGAAGACTTGGAAGGAAAAATAAAACATTCAGAAAACCTGAATTTTTTCAGGAATATTTTAGGATCACATGTGGTTGGTTTTATGCTACTCCATCTGCTTCTGTATTAGAATAGCTAAAATAAGATAGGGAGGAAAAACTGTCTTTAAATGTTTATCGATCTTCTCAATTAAGCTATTAATGGTTTGTAGATTGACCAATTTTTCTGAAAATATTTATACTTCAATTATGCAAGCTCACGAGTTTACAGGTAAACATTTTGGATGGGAATTTTGAATACTGAATATACGAAACTGTGAAAATAATTACAAAAAAAAAAAAAAAAAAGAAGAAAAAGAGAGAAAAGAATGTCATAGTTTTCTATATGGAGGTAAGCTTTTTGATTATTTATTTGTTTGTTTATTTATTCCTTTGCTTCAGGTTCAGTTGCTTAGTGCAGTAGTTGAGGTGATTGAGACAACTGTGACAGAGGGTGAAGGAGACTTGGAAAATATTAGGAATATAGAGGGGTGGGGGAAATGAAACTAGACTTTCAATAGCTGTGCTGTTTCCAGATATGTAATAGAGAAGAACACATGAAAGGAGCAATGTACAGGAGGTGAGTCCAGGCAACTTCTGAATTTCTGTTCCAAACAAGATATACTTAACTCTGGGCTGATTTAAACAGACACCCTTATTCCAGGTTATTGTGCAAAACAAGAAACTCTTATTAGGTCTTAAGTTTTTCATATTCCTGTCCTTAAAGCCTAGGATTTGCAACATACACAGTGCAAGTACTATGCAAGATCCGTTCTATAATCCAGCTCTACAAAGACACAAAACTATCAAGACTACACCAGTGGACAGGGCCTACATGTTTTGGCGCACAGTACCAGGGTGCTGGCTCACTCTCCTTGTTTGGGATATGGCAGTAGAAGCACGCGTGAGAGTAAGATGGTGTTCTTGGAAATGCATTTGTCAACTGAAGGCCCTCAAATGGGGGCAATTGACAACTCTGGGAGCCTGAGAGTGACTTAAGCAGATGGGAGTTCTCGCCCTGTGTTATGTATATCCTTGTTCCATGTATGAGACGCTTACAAGTGTAATGCCTCATATTTTATTATGTTAGCCCACAGTGGCACAAGCAGGCACTGGTGGTGTAGCAGTAGTGGTTGAACCTCCCTGGCAATATTCTGTTGTATTTGGTTGTTATGCAACAGATGATGGCAGAGGGACAGCCTTACAAAATGGCATCTAACATGGAAGTGCATATGAAGCAAAAGTGTGTCATTGAATTCCTCCATGCTGAAAAAAATGTTACCCATTGACATTCACTAACATTTACTGAACATTGATGGACAGTGGATGTGAGCACGCTGAGGTGGTGAGTAGATGGGTTGGTGGTGTTTTTCAGCAGCAGTGACACAAAGACAAGCCATGTTCCATATGGCCTTGTAGATTTTTATGAGCGTGGCATGCAGTCACTTGTTCACTGCTGGTGAAAATGCGTAGTTAATTGTGGTGACAATGTTGGAAAATAGTGTTTTGAAGCTGAGAATTTGTTCTATCAAATAGTGTTATTTTTCTCTTTGTATTTATTGTTGTTTCCATGGAAATAAATAGGAGATGTAACTTTTGGAGTGACCTACGTAGTTTTCACCCCGGGGCTTCTTAATAATGGGAAATTGGAGCAGTATAAACGTTGACAGAGAGACAGGGAATTGCCGGTGGTGTTCGAATTTTAGGCTAAGGCTCTGAGAGCTACATATAAGCAAAGATCATTAGGAAGACTTCCTGAGCAATGAATATTGCTCACTCTTACTACAGGGATAATGCTCAATGCCTTAATTTCTATTACTCTTACAATATTTTTCATGTTACGAAAAGACAAGAATGGCAACGTTTGTCAAGGCTGGGGTGTAGGAATTAAATTTTACTTGTAGAAGTATTGCTTACTGGAGAGCAGGAAGGAAGAAAGAACTGTATATGTTTGTCGGTTAATTGTACAAATACACGGACAATAGAAGCTGGACGTGAACTTCATGTGATCGATCAGTGCCCAGGTGTGTGCTTTTATGCTGAATTCAACACAGTACTGGGAATGACTTTTTTCCCAAGTCAACAATGCCAAGTCCTTCTTGAAGGGTAACTCATGGAGCAGCAGTAGGGTACCTGATGTGCCTTGAGCTCATACAGTCTAGTTTACCTTACAGTATTTTGTTCACATGGTCATATTTATAATAATGTATTTTTCAGACAATCAGCATCGTGTGAGAGAAGATGGAGTTTTAGATTAGTTACATAACTTAAATGATAACAATGGGAAATTGCTGTGTGGTGGGTTCTTTTTTTCTCCACACCAGACATAAATGCCTAAAAAAAAAAACCCTGTGCCTGTAAATGTGTGGACAGAGAAGTGTTCCCCTCTTTTCTTTCTCCCTCTCTGTAATCATTAACATTCATTCTGTTGACTGTCAATAATTACTTGTGGGATTACAATTACTTCAGAGTGGATTTGTTTCCACATTCAATGGGCATGTTTTCCCTTTTGCACACACATTCTCTCTTGCTCTTTCTTCCCTTTCCTGTTTTGTCTGTCATAATATTATAGCTACTCTAGTTTTTCTGAAATGTAGTGGTTGGTGCGTGTAAGTAGTGGGATGACATTTTAAGCATAAAGGCTTAAAGCTGTGTAGTCTTTAATTCCTCTTCTTCATGCAGTTACAATAAATTCTCTCTTCCTCCCTCTCTCTGAAATTTAGATTACTTGGTTATGAATTATAGCTGATGCTGACCTAAAGCATTTAAGTGGGTCGTAGTCTGATTTTTCAGACTGCAATCTCCAATTGTATGTGTAAAAGTGCTGCCTCTATGTCTTAACACAGGCTCGTAGTTGTACATAGACAAAAAAGACGGCTGGGAACAAATGAGCACACAATATTTTACAAAACTTTGCCAATTAGCTGTTTGATCTGTCAGAATGTCAGCATAGGATGTACTTCTCAGTAGCTGAGGGAACTAAATTGACAAAGATCAGTGTAAAACAGCTTTTAAACTTCCCTGTTAAGTTCATTATAAAATCACTGTTACAATTGATCTGTTTCACTTTAATTTATAACCTTGTGTGTCAACGCACACTGCTCTGAGGTATAATGGCCTCTTTGTGGCTGCTAATGGACCATGCCAAAGGCTAGCTTAATCATAGTGCTGCACGCTGCTTGTTGCCTAAATTTATTGTGTTGTTACAGCAGAGAGCAGGCCATACATGTAACGTCTTTGTAATAACTTTTAAGTGTCTAGATCACTGTGCAAAATATCATGTAGGTATTTTCTTCTTTGCTTTACCTTTTATAAACAAAGTGGTTTTATGATGGCGTGGTTCTTTTAAGGATGTTTCCATCTCTGTCATTTGAATTTGGTACTATCAGATCTTTGAAACGTGTATTTTTGTATGCAACAGTAGCTAGGGAAAAAGTCCAATAAAACTAAATAAGAATTGTGAACTTCCTCATAAATGTAACATTATTCAGCAAGAAGAAAATAAAAGCAAAGTGTCAGGACACGTTGTATCTTTTAATTGTATGCCCATCTTTGCCTAATGCGGTTTTATTACACTGCCTTAATTGAAATGAAATGTTTATAACAGACATTTAACCAGAATTCAATGATTAAATAGACAAATTTAATTCTGCTGTTGTTTTTCTTAGGTAATCAATGTGATTTAATGACAGTCTAATTGAGTACTTTAATTTTGTGAAAAGAAAACTAAAAGAAAATTCACTTTCAAAATTAGAAGTAATAATGGAGGTACAGGATGATTCCTGGGGATTAATGACTCTGAGAAAGCTGAAGGCTCAAGGATTAGCTGTGGGTTTTTAACCTCAGGTGGTCGTTAATTCTTCAAGTAATGCTCCATGCCCAGCATTATTAGAATTCAATAGTGATGGAGTAGCAAATTTTAGCAATTAAAACTTCAGCTATATTTTTTAAATGCAGATTTTTTTGTCTCACTTTGATATCTTCATACAAAGTTGAGCATGAATCAAATCATCAATAATATCCAGTCAAACCTTTAGTGTTTTCCATAATTTGCATGCTTTGCAATTTGAGGGCATGTTATGTCCTTGGCGTGTTATGTGATTGCAGTTGATGAGCCATGAATTGTTGTCCCATTAGCTGTGCCCCACACACATCTAACTATTAGGCTGGATGTGCACTCTACTAGGGAGACCTGAACTTGTACAGATGCTTGTTTTTGTCAGTGATCATGCAGGTGCCACTAGTTGACTGGCATCAAAATGACAGGGTAAGTAATGTGCTCTTGTCTTCAGCATCCTAAATGTTGATTTTCTAATCCTCCTGGGATTAACATGCAACTAGACCTTCCTGGATGAAGGAAGAGCAGCTGGACTCATGCAAAGCATTTGACTCTGTCTCGCATGATGTCCTGTTACCAAATTGGAGAAAAACAAATTTGATGGATGGACCACTCGCTGGATAAGGAATTGGCTGAATGGTTGCACTCAGAGATTTGTGGTCAATGGCTCAGTGTGCAGGTGGAGTCCAGTGCCAAGTGGCATTCCTCAGGGATTGGTGTTGGGAGCAGTGCTGTTTAACATCTTTGTAGGCAGTATGGACAGTGGGATCGAGTGCACTCTCAGCAGATGACACCAAGCAGAGTGGTACTGTTCACACACTAGAGGGAAAGGTTGCCATCCTGAGGGATGTGGACAGGGTTGCGAGGTGGGCCCATGCAAACTTCATGAGATTCAACAAAGTTGTGTGCAAGGTCCTGCACCTGGGTCAGAGCGCTCTCAAGCGCAGATACAGGTTAGGCAGAGAATAGCTTGAGAGCAGCCTGAAGGAGAAGGTTCTGGGGGTGTTGATTGATGAAAGATTGAATGTGAGCCAAAAACGTGCACTTGCAGACCAGAATGCCAACTATATCATAGGTTGCATCAAGAGAAGTGTCAGCAGCAGATTGAGGAAAGTGAATGTGCCTCTCTACTCTGGTCTTGTCAGACACCACTCAAAGTACTCAGTCCAGTTTGGGAGTCCCTAACACAAAGAGGATATGGAGTTGTTGGAGAAAGTCCAGAGGAGGGCTACCTCCTCTACGAGGACAGGATAAGAGAACTGGGGCTCTTCGGTTTGGAGAAGAGAAGGCTCCAAGGAGACTTTATAGTGACCTTTGAGTACTTGAAGGAGACCTACAGGAAAGCTGTGGAGGGACTTTTTAGAAAATCATGCAGCGACAGGATGAGGGGAAGTGGTTTTAAACTGGAAGAGGGCAGATTGAGACTAGATAATAGGAATAAACTCTTTACTGTGATGGTGGTGAGACACTGGAACAGGTTGCCCAGTGAGGTTGTGAATGCCACCTCCCTGGCAGCATCCAAGGCCAGGCTGGATGGGGTGTTGAGCAACCTGGTCTGGAGGGAGGTGACCCTGCCTATAGCAGGGGGAGGTGGATTTAGATGTACTTAAAGGACCCTTCCAACCCAAACCATTCCATGATTTTACTAGATCTTTTGGGGGATGTGTATGGACTCATTAGTCCAAGGGAAAAGCAAGAAAGTTTCCTTCAAGCTAACACTGTAACTTGTTAAAAACGCTATGAAAAGCAAAGACAACTAAATAGAATCAAGCCAAAGAGATTTGTAGTTGAAATTGACATGATAACCAAGCTAGCTAAGCACAGTTAGCAAGACATTCAACAGATTATCCATATGCCTCTTTGCAATCTGGCACTGTATTTTCTAATTCCTTTGGTATTCATGGGTTCTCTTTGATGACAGGCCAAGAGCATAGGAACCTATTTGTTTTCCTGTTGACATTTTGAATCCCTGGCAAATGAGTGTATTCTCTAAGATTAAAATATACATATACATATATTTATACATATGTATACGAATTAGAATACTGTGCATTTTTCCAATGTGGAGTTGCCGAGAGTGCTAAAAAAGTCTTCCAAATATTCCACAGTATTTAAAATAGTTCTCTAAAAGCTTGTAGTAACATGTCTTTGGTTTTGCATGGTGTTTTTTGTTATGGCTTCAAGCAGCCAGTTCTGGTGATCTTTATTCAGTTCCATGAAAATTAAAAAAAAAAAAAAATGCATTTTACTGCTGTTAGATTATCTGATACCATCATGTTAGGCTAAATTTTCCTGTATGTAAGCATTGCATACATATGTAAGACATATTTGGTTCTTATACAGAGAATCCACAAATTCCCCCAACTCTTGGCAATGCACATGGTTTTCTCAAGTCAGTCAGTCAGCACATGGTTCAGAAAGAACTCCTGAAATGCTTTGAAATAGTTGTTGTTCCATGAACATTTTTTGTTCTATGAGTCAAGGACAGATTAGCAGAAAAAGCAGCTAATCCCAAAATCAGCAGTTTATGCTTGACTGGAGCACGCAGAATAGTAAAAGCACATAGAATTAAATGGGTCCCGTTACAGTGTTAAAGACATGTCTGCAAAGAGGTGAGTGAGCCAGTCATGGTGAGCCACTTTCTAGAAGTGATGTTAGGTGAGAGAAGGACTGGAAACTGCTGGCAGTATATCCTGATTAGTAAAGCCATTGTTAAAGTGCCAGTATAGATAGAGGTAACCCATACGATGCAGGTAGCGCATTGAAGCATGAAACGCAATGTGTTTGAAAACACATGGCCTGCAGATTGGGCACAGTGAGGTTAAAATGTGTCACATTTATGTTTTTAAATAAATTCAAGTTTCGACTTCTTAGTTTCATTCGCATTAATGAAGAAGTGAGTGTAATAGAATTTTTTTTCAAATTAATAAATAATAATTAATAATCAAATTAATAAAACAATAAAAACTCTAGGGCAGCTTTGATTATATAAGTTAATTATAGCAGTTAAATGTTGACAATGTAATATATTCACCAATTATTCCACTAAATAATAAATCTCTTTTTGCTGCTCTCTGCTTGTCAAAATAACAGTCTCCATTTTAAAACAGTCTCAGCTGAAATGTGCATTTGTGGTTCTGATATCACATAGCTGCTGCAAGGAGGAATAAATTGGATGCTTGCACGTTTTACCAGCCTTTTCATAAACAACATAAACACTAATGGCAGAAAAGCTAAATTTATGGCTGCTGCTGTTAATCTTGTCTACATTGTCTACCCTTGCTCCTTACTGATGATAATATTTGGAAGTTAGAAGTTTTGAAAAAAAAAAATGCAAGGATTTAATAGAATTTTAATGATATTCCAGAATACTTGTTACTGGGAAAACAACTGCTGTGCTTTAGTGACTACTGTAATGATTCCAGTATTTTGGGCTTGGAGCTAAGGGGAAGAACTTCTTGAATGCAAATCTGTGGCAACAAAAGTATGGTTTAAAATGAAAAATAAGCTGAAATCCTGTTCTAAACCAATCTTGTTGCACATCTTTTCAGATTTTTATTTCATATTCCTCTGTAATCCTCATATGTGTTCCTACAGATTTTTATCTCACACTCCTGTAACGTTCATATGAGCAGCATGGAGGTACAACCAATTGGAACTGGGATTTTTTTTTTTCCTTTCAAGTCTGAACATAATTTTTTCAGTCTCTCTACAATACATGACAAGATATTGAATTTCTTGTTTCTGGAGTTCAATAAAAGTACTGCCACTCATGCAGCCATTGCCTTAAAATGTACTAGTAGTCCTGCTGGTATATGAAAAGAAAGGTTTACAGATCACTCTTGATTTTTAAAGGTTAGAGTGTTAGTTTGCACTTCAGATGGCTGCCAGGTATATGTCTATATATTGGAAAACTATTGCAAAGTACAGGAAAACAGTAAACATTTTCCAGTTCAATTCCTTGCTGCTGTAACCCAGTTTTGAATTTCACAAGAATCGTCTTCTTACTGTGTACAAATGAAATCTTATTTACCAAGATTTATTTCAATGGCCAGAAACTTTTTATACGTTCTTGTCGATCGATCACCCTTAGGTAATCTTTTTCTGTACAGATGATTTATTTGTTACGTTAGCCAAGCAGAGTAGTTGATACTCAATAATTATAGGAGGATAGAGAAAGGGAAGGAGTTGGGAGTATTAGTAAGAGATCTGAGATTTCCACCCTTTCAGACTTCCAAAGTTTTAAATATCAATACTGAAGACTGTCCTCTAAAAATAAAGGTTAAATAAGCCTCCATCACCTTTGACCATCTGAGCTCGTGCCAAGACACAATGTGATTAAGATTTGTTGCAGAAATATTGACTGAAGGCACTCTCAGCAGATCCTTTTGTGGAGCTAGGGGGCGGTTTGTGTAGCTGTGACTTCTTTTGGTAGCTAGGTGAAAGGTAGGCAATTTTTTCATCAAAAACTTCAACAGTGACAGTTGGAGAAAGAGTAATTTCAAAGACTCTTTTACTGTAAATGTTTAAAAATAAGAAAGAAAAAATGAAATTTTAGAAAGATTTGGAGAAATAATTTCCTACAAATGTGGGGTGTATCTTAAATAATAGACTGGAAATAATACTGCATGACCTCCTACTTGCTTTATCTGCAGATAAAAATATTCACATTAGTATACAAAAAAAAAAAAAAAAATCAATTCTAGACCTAGAATATGGCCTTTTAGTTTCTATGGATTTGTTTGTTTCTTAAATAATTAATGGTGACTCTCCTAATGAAATTCATTAATTAAGTTGAACACAGGTCACTTTATAATAACTGATGGAATTTTTCTAATTTTTTTTCTTTCTATTGCAGAATCAATAGCAGACGTAGAAAGGACAAGACAATGGAATGAAAATGTTCAAAAGTCCTTGCAGCGCTTCCAGATGCCGATAGCAGAAATGTATTGACATTAAAGCCTTAACAAAAAAGTGAGTTGCATTGTTAATGACTGTGTTTGTGTCTAGTAGTCATCAATTAAGACTCATAAATGCCAGTCCATAAGATTAGAATATGACTTGAAAGTTCTGTTGGTGATATTAAGGCTGAAGAGATGTGTTTTTCCTCTTGCAGATAATGAATTTGAAAAGGGATGATTGCAAAGTACTGTGGATGATCTTATCTGATTTCAGTTTACCCTGTTCAGTAGGTTGGTGGGGTGTAAGGATGTGTAACTTCATGCATCTTTATCTCTTACAAGGTTTCAGGTAACAGCACTTAAACTCTGTTTTCTCTTTCTAAAACACCAGGAATGAAAGATGTGACATTATGCTTAGTGTTCATAACTGCGGAAAGTAGTTTTTCCTAACATTAAAGTTTCCTTCCCTGAGGCAGCTCAGCCTCTTCAATTTCCTTCTTTGTCCTGTGCAAGAATACTTCTGTGCCTCGTGCAAAAAGAGTTCTTTTATATTTGAACATTAAAAGTAATACCGAATTCTACGTGTAAAGCAAAAATTGAAGCCTTTGTCCATAATATTTTTTCCCCATTGAGTGTTCAGTCATTGTGGAACCTATAAATCAGTGAAAATCTTTATCAAAAGACAGTTGACCCATAGGATATTTTTATATGAATTTTTAAAAATTCACTCTGAATTCAGAGTGGATTTCATTGGGAGAGCTCCCTGGAATTTGGATGTAGTGAAATCCAAATGTGTCACCATTCCTATTAAATAAACTATTTCAAGTCTCTCTAAGAAACTGTCTCGACTTGTAGTGAAAGATGCATATTCCTCCTGTTTGTTATCTGTTGCCTCTATCTTCACTAAAATATGAATTAAGACTATTACCTTACTATCTTCCTTCTTTATCTCCATTAAACCACTGTCACTGAAGACAAATTTTGCCCCATTTGTTAGTTTTTACGTTATTCTACTTTTCTCTTATATGAAATTTTCAGCTCAAAGATAGTTTTTCAGTTTTTTTCAAATTGCTGTGATATTTCTGTGGAGAGAAGTTAAGGTTTTTCTTCTCTGCATATAGACCTCTATTAGTGACTCTGTTGTATGGTGTGACACATTGGATTCACCCTTCACAACAGTATTTGAAAGCCAGCATCAGAAAAATATTAATACAAGAAAAAAAAAATGTCTAAGGAGTTTAATGTTGGCAATTCTCTCTGATGTCAGAGATAGCTGTAAGAGAGAAGACGAATCCTCCTAAGCTCTTTTTCCCTATTTTTCCTATCCTTGATTTTTATTTTGGAGTGAGGTTGTGAGGGGACAAGGGGGAACCTGAAGGTAGAAGCAGATGTTTTTGAAAAGATGTTTTTTCTTCCATGGCCATTGCAAAAAAAAATAGTGTATTTTTAGGTAAGTGAAACAGCATGCATTTTTCACCATTAGAACTACCCATAACTTCCTTTATTTTTGCACAGAAGGAATAGCCTGCACGAATTTACAAAATGGCTGGGGAGTGCACTCAGGAGGGTATTGGCCTTTCTTGAAATCTGCCATTAAGGCGTGTGGATACTGAGAACTTTTTTGTTTTAGCAGTTATACAATGCAAGCATTGCTGATGTGCAGATCCTCCGGTGAACCAAACAACTCAGTATCCTAAATTGCCCCCCTTCAAGGCTGTGTCCCTCATATCATTCTTTGGAAAGCAGTTGTGGATTTTACTTCCCATAGGCAGCTTTTCTGCTTCTGAAAGGTTGTATGTACTGATGCTTATAACCTGAATATTGAGGATCTGCCATATACTTAAGCAGTGACTTAGAAGCAGTTCCACGTGATGACTCACCTTGGCTGCTATTCTCTCTTTTCCAGGTATTACAAATGTAGCTTCAGAAGAGCTGTCACTAAGTATTCTGAGTAAACCTAGCTTTTAGTGGTATGTCTTAAAATAGTTAACGACTCACGTGGTGTACAATGAACATGATCAGCTATTTTACTACAACCTACCAGCCTTGTTGATTTGACAAAACATGAAACCAGAAGCAAAAGTTAATAATTTAATTAGGCCATTAAACATCTGCTAAGCCTTTATAGCTCCACAAATGTAATCATATGAAAAAGCAATGGAATTTAACATTGAAAAAAATCTAAATGAGGATTTTTCCCTTTCACTTTTTCTACCTGTACCATGTTAACAGTGTTTTTTTCTCCTGTCACTGATCTCTTTCCAAGAAATGAAACATCTGTAAAATGCTATGTTAGCAAGGTATTTCTTCTCATATTATATGCGGAACATAATTCGTAATTTGTGTTTCAGGCAGCAGTTTAAATTTCTCTTGAATGGTAAAACAGGAATAGCAGTTTCACTGGTCCATTTCTGTAAAGAGTTTTTGAAGCTGCTGTGGAATAAACTATACTACTTAAGAAATTTTAGAGTTGTTTGGATATTCAATTTAAATGCATTGGGTTTTTTGATTTGTTTTCATTTTTCTATTTTTTTTTCCCCCATAAAAATGAGATAGTTTAGAAAGGAAAATGTACCGGTAGTTCTGCAAAGACAAAATTCAGTTGTTTCTTTCCTTTAAATTTTCCTGAGTTAAAAATGAGTTCATGAGTTAAATTTTTTTTTTAACTCATGCCCTGAAAAGTTTGGGATTAATTTTCTTTCCTTTAGAAGCACAAAGCCTAAATCTGTCTGACTAAGTCATAGCAGTTGGGATTAAATGCCCAAAAAATGAATATCGCTCTAGCATCAGCACGCAGCAGTATGTAACTAATGTAAGAGAGCTTGGAATTGGGCTTGTGATTGAATTATGTTACAGGCTGTGCCAGATGAGATTGTTGAAAATCAAGCCTATAACGTAATGAATATTTTACTGAGCCAAATATTTGTAATATAAAAACAAGCTATTCTAGTTCTCACAGCAAAGGTACAAAATAAATATCTTGCAACCAAGCCTGTCTTTGAATAAATACAGCAGAATATGATTAAAAATACAGTAATCAGTGGGTTATTTTGCTCTCATTAATTTTCCCTTTTCCATCTTCATATTCTTCTAAATATACCTTCAGGTTATTTTTAGCAAAATGTATTTTTAATTTCTAAGCATGCTTTCTTTAGCTTGCAACACACGCTATTGTCTATGTGTATATGATTGCAGGAATTGATGTAACCCATTCATATGTTTGTGTCACGTATCTACCCTGTCTACCTCTGTGATCACAGAATCACAGAATGGCCCGGGTTGGAAGGGACCTCAAGGATCATGAATCTCCAACCCCTCTGCCACAATGCAGGGCCACCAACCTGCACATTAAATACCAGACCAGGCTGCCCAGGGCCCCATGCAATCTGGCCTTTAACACCTCCAGGGACGGGGCATCCACAGCCTCTCTGGGCAGCTGTTCCAGCACCTCACCACTCTCATAGTAAAGAAATGACAGGTTGTTAAGCAGTGGTTCTTGTGCGTATCTGCTGATCTTGCCTGTCGATGACTCTGCAATGGAAGAGATTCTTCCCAAAAATATAAATTACTCTTTAGACTAGATTTTGCTTTCAAGCTAATACAGTGATGTTACTCACAACAGTGAAGTTATTTGTATTCAGATACATTCGTAGAATTAATATATAACATCTCAAACCAGATGTAACAGGATGAAAACATGGAATTTTGGAGGCCCAACTTTGAGTATCTATCAATCACAAAATTAACAGTTTTAAATATCAGTGATAAGCAAATTATTGATTTGTTCAAGCCCTATTCATTTTTTTGTACCTAGAATCAAAGGGAATTTATAACATTATTTGTGAGACAAAACATATCTTCAGGACTTTAAAATTTGATTTGAAATCTTACATCTTAGCCTCCAACCCAAAATGAGCAATGTCTTTCCAGGATTTGCCAAAAAAAAATAAAAAAAAAAAAAAAAGGTACTGCCATGTGAATTTTCTTTCAATTTAGTTTAACTTTTAAATTTTGTCAAAAGAACTCTCAGTGTAAAGCATTATTACAGAGAGTATTTTTATCACTTTCTGTGATCCAAGTACAGTTTCTCTCTCTGCAGTTTGCTGTTTCTTATTTCTTATTAGGGTGGCAGAATGTGTTTTCCTCCAATTTAATTAAAATATAGTATTTTTTTTTTTAGATACAGCTGTTTGAATGCCAAATTAGAAGTATGATTCTGAAAAAAAAAAATGCTGTAAGCTCTGTATTTTGTTTTTTTGTTCATAACTATGAGGTAGATTATATATATATAATATGTACATAAATAACAGTTTTGTTACTCAATGAGTAACTGTCTTTGCAGTTATAACACTGCATTATTTCTTAAAGTTAATATTATCTTTTAACTTTATGTTGTATTTTAATTGCCTGCTTTAATTGGCTATGCTTTAGTAGTAAAGAATTGCTGATTACTGTATTAAATATTTTTAGATGTTATTGTAATTCTTGGGACTTTAACTTGGATAAATTGTGGAATCTTTTTTTCTCTTTTCATTCTTTTCTTTAAGAGCTCAGCACATATATTGGTCGAATCTCCCTATGAATTCAAATCCCTGCTCTTACATAATGGCTATTAGACTTTTTCAGATCATTGTTTGGAGGTAACCATGGTATCCACATATTTAAAAAGCATCAAATGACTTTTTTTTCATCTTCATTTAATTTTATTCCTTATATGCTGGATTGTCCTAAAACCTCTATCCATATTTCTTACTGTCCTGAGGGCCTCTGCGATACATACAAGTAAATTTCAAAGGAGCCGGTCTGTAAATGAGATCTTTTTCCTGAGTTTTACAAATAACTGGGCAGTAGCTGTGTTTGGGGCATCTTTTCCCAGGCCTGAAAAAGCTCTAAAGCTATTCACAGCAGGTGCTGTCACAGAGCAGTGGGACAGTAGTGAACACCTTCCCTTAGTCAGTGGCCTCTGATGTCAGACCCACACTTTATCCTCCTTCTACTGTGCTTTTTCAGGTGACGTTTAAAGCCTGATTTTTCTATTTAGTGCCAACAAAGCTGAATAAAGTTTCTTGTTTAAATCTGTCATCAGCATCAATGTCATGCATCTGCTTAGGTATGAGCAGTAGTGAATTGAAAGCTAAGAGTTAGGCCTGCTCTCCAACTTGAACCACTTCAGCAGCCCCCACCTAACGAGGAGCCTGTACTATCATGGGGCTCAAGCCAAGCCTCTGCACTGATTCTGCTGCTTCTTCTCAATGCGAGAGTTACTGCCTCAAAATAAAGCTGCTTGTCTTATGTCAAGAGAAGTTCTCATAGGCTCTCAGCAATAGCTTAAGGAAAACTTTAACCAGTAGCTCTATACTATATTTTCTTGTGTTTTGCCTTGTTTGCTTTTATATACATTCTTTACTGCAATGGGGCTGGAAGAGAGAAAGCTTCTGTTACTTTCTGACTGGCTTTGAAAGGTCCTGGATATATAGGGACTGTTTCCCCAACCAAGGCAGAACCCAAGTTACACAAAGGAAAACTTTATTGGAGAATGGGTCTTATGGCTGGAGAAGCCATGCAGGAGCATATGATATCATGAATATTGTTATTATTTCCTGGAAACTACTGAAAAAAACAGATAGTTTTGTCACAGACATAAATGTTTCGCTTGGTGTCAGTGCAGCATCCATTGTTTGCAAAGGCAGGTTATCCTGTGTGTGTAGAAATCATGCCCGCTGCCCTTAGCCTTACCAGCTGTTACAGGAGACTGCTGGTCACGGTGATCCAGTCTGGCCATTTTTGATATTTAATGCAAGAAATGTAAATGTCTTTATTTAGGCAGGTGTTTACCTGTGCTGCTCCACCTGCAGTTTGGATTTCCTCTGTGTTTGCTTGTCTCTGTTCCCTATTTCTTGTGCTATAGTGGACTTAAACTTGCAGCAAATCCTATTGTATCAGTTGCATCCAGACAGGATTTAGCTAGGTCACAGAGCCATTTTCACCTGGTCAATACAGAAGAATTAAATGACTTGAACTGCAATTCTCAACTTGTTGTAAAACCCCATAAGAAAAAGCCATGCTACAGTGAACAGATAGAAACAAAGCTTTCTTTGTCTAATAGTGTTCAAATATTCGTTAGATATACATATATATATATATATACATATATATATATATATATAAGGCAAGTGTCATCAAAAGTTTTTCCTAAGATATTTTGTGATCTTTGAATTCAGTATTCATTCATCACTTAGGGAAAAATAATAATTCACTAATTATTTTCAGTCAATATAGATAGAGATTGAGAGCAAATATTAACATCATACGGGAGGACAATTGCAGATTTTTTTATTATTACTATTTTTGAATATTTCTCACAGTGCCTCTTGTTGCTACTATGTCTGGTTCTTCTTGTCCACTTAAACTTTAAGCACCTCTGTTGTTTCGGCATCAACGACTGGCTCTGTCAGTGTACATAAGAAGTCTCTGATCTCTTTTGCCACCTCTGCACATTCTGAATCCTGGGCCAAGACTTGCTCAAGTTGGAGGGGGGTGTTCATACCAAGTCCTAGAAAAATCATGATGGGGAACATCTAGTATATCTCAAATCTTTTAGTGGAACCAACGTGCTGGTACCTAACTTAACTTTTTAATTATTAGTGATTAATTTTTAATTGCTACATTTCACAGTTCGTGGTTGGTTATGCACCAAGGTAACGACTTCTTGTGTCTTATTTTATGTTATTTGAAGGGCATCCTTCGATGTAGCACCTATACAGTTTTGTTAAAACACTTAGATTTAAATCTTCTGCAACAAAGTCATGTTTATTAAACATTCCATATGTTTATTACTGTTCACAAAGATCAAATCTTGGGAAAATATTGCAGATGGAAAATATCTAGCTTCCTGCCTTAATTCCCATAATTCTATAGACTGGAGAAGTAAAGATTACATGTATTATAAACTGTATTATCAGATAATCCATAACCAGATGCCGTTTTAATGATGGGCATGTGCTTTTTGTGGTATTCCTGGTAAAGCAGTATGAACAATTTAATCACTTCATTTAAAGATATGGCATAACAAAGAAAGGAAAGTCCAATGCTATTTAAAATAATCTTTACAGTGTATTAAATTGTTGTATTGGATTTTTTGTTTTGTTTATTTGGTTTTGTTGTTGTTTTGCAATGTAACGTTCTGTAAGTTGAACAATAAGCTCATGATAAGCAAAGGAAATGTTGAGATTTTTGCAGATACGAGCAGTGTTATGACAGGTATGATGCTGTATCCCTAAAGAAACAGCAAGAATGATTTGTACCTTAGGATAATGGATTTAAAATTTTTTTTTAAATAAGGAAGATTTCACTGTTTCAGGTTGTGCCTGAGATGTTGGGGCTGGGAGATGCTACAAAAGGTATTTTCCCTTTTTTTCCTATTATTTCACTTGTTTGTGTGATATTTTGGTATTTTTTTAACTGCTTGTGTAACCTGACTGTATTAATACCCTTGTGTTCTCAGAAGTGGATCTGGAGGATTCTGTCCTTTTTTACTGGAAGTCAGTGGGATCCTGTCATTAAGGTACTAGACTGGAAGTCAGGACTTTTCTGCTTGTGTCAAAGACTTTTTGTGTAGGCCTAGCCTGGACAGAGCATTTGATTCTCATTGCTGCAGTATTCTGTCAGTAATTTCAAGTTTTGATTTATTCTCTCAATTTGTTTAAGAATACACGTATTCATCATGTTTTAGATAGATGTAATACTAATGGATACCTGGATACAGTTCATTGGAACACTGAGTTTTGTATCTAAATTATTTCTCATGTGAAGCCAAGAAAGTTATGATTTGACAGAAAAAAGAAAAAAATCAGGAAAACTCTTTGTCTTAAATGTGAATATTTGTGATTTGTCTAAAAGCATGTTAATTTTGGGACAAAGCTGACTTTTTGTGCTGTTTTAGAATTTACAAATCAGTGAAAATCAGTTGCCATCATTTTGACTTGAACTGAGTTTGCTTTGTAACTTAAAGAGGTTGTAATTTTGCAAATAGGTAACACATGTGGTACTGTTTGTATCATTAATACTGTATTGCACGTGTTATAAGCATTGATGCTGCTAGACCTCTCAGTGGCTCAGGTTAGTGAAAGCTATTTAAAGAAGTCTCTGACCCAGAGATGCTCTTAAATATGATATCTTATATTCTCATTTCTAGATTTATAAGCCTCTGTTTGTTGTCGATTTTTTTTTTTCCAGAGCTCTTCTCCAATGGTTCTGTATTTGTTGGTCTGGCAAACTCATTTAACTGAGAGTTCAATCCACAGTGGATTCCTACTTTTCTAGTAGGAATTACTCTTATTGCTCCCTCCACTCTCTCCAGTAGTAGAGTATGATAACACTGTCTTCTCTGAGTGTCACCTTTCACCTCCTGTTTATCATTAGCCTGTATGTACTTTCATATGTACTTACATATGACTGATACACATTTCCCACTGGTTATGAGTACTTTACAGAACCTTCCTAAGACCGCTCAGTCTGGTCACAGCACATCTTCATACTGAGAACTCTTGCTGTTGTTGTCATCTGAGCTTAATACTTTCAGGCTGAATATGTTCATTCTTGCTGTTGAGGTTCATTTCTCCTTGTCTCTCTTGGAAGGCTAAATAAGTATACAAGCAAAAAGAAATGCAGTTAAATAAACAAATGCCTTTGAGGGTTTTTTACAGTAGTCTTGATGGTGAGTTTGAAAGGTATTCTAACTATCCACCTTCTATCCAAGACTTTGAGAAATCACCTCTTTGAGAAATCATCCCGTCTATCATTAATTATTATAACGATTCTTGAATCACATTTCTCACTCCACTTCATAGAGACAATTAGTACAAACAACAGTTGGCAATACAGTCTAACTTCAAATAGAATGAAATGCTCACTGCAAGCCGACCCAGCCAACAAGGAAGCTTTTAAAGCCTACTTTGGCATCCTCTTCATGAGTAGTCTTGCAAATCTGCAGCACTGCACTGACTAATAACTAAAGTGAAAGAACCATCATTTGCAACAAATTTGAAGTTTTGAAAATTTCCATCTTCCATGTTAAAATATTTTGAGTGCTTCCGTGTATGTGAAATTTAATTAATTGGAGAAGTTAGATTTGCAACTTATATCTCCTCTGAATATCAAATGAACAAGACTGCACCCTGGACCAGTGAAATTTGTATTGCTTCCTTCAGCTTATCTGTTTGGATGAAAAAACATTATTCAACCTTTAGCTGAAATCACTTTGGCTGACTCTTGAGGGTAATCCCTTTACCATCTATTTTAATAAATCATTTAAAATAGCCTTCATACAATATGTGAAGAAATGAATTTTCCTGTTAAGAAAGAGCCCAAGCTAATCATATTAATAGACTAAATTCAAAGTGGAGATTTATAAAAACAAAACTGCTAGGTTTTCTGTCCCTTTAAAACTATCATTTAACTGTTTAAAAAGTGCACAAAGAAATTTGAGACCCTTATGAAAAGTATTTACACAAGCCAATGCACAAAATAAATATTTAGGGCTACGTTATTTTTTCAAGGAATATATGTGCTCATCTGACTTGATGGAAAGCCCTGACTCCTCTCCTAGTAATCCAAGAAAACATGTCTTTCCTTCAGAAAATATTTTGAGGATTAGATTTTAACTATATTTTTGGAAAAAAATGTAACTGACTAGAATATTTTCACGTGATGTAATGCTTAACACTTTGATTTACTTTACTTTGATTTACTTTACTTTGATTTATTCTCTCACCTGTTAAGAAAATATCCAAATTTCCATGATATATCGTAATCCAGGAAAGACATCTCCGAGATTTCTCAATGAAACACTTGTTTATGTATGAATGGGCTCCAGACACAGCCCATATGTTTGCATTGGACCATAACATTTCTGCCCCTAGATGCTCCACATTCTCCATTTCGTAGAAGGTACAATCACTGGACTAATAGGGACAGAAGATGAAGCTACCACCAGCATATTGGGTTTTGAGTGGTATCAAAGAGACAAATCAGATTTTAAAATCATAATCATTGTAAATGTATTCACTGTATTCTCATTTATTATGGTTTAACCAGTCTGATTATATCAATATATCATTTATAATCAATATATTGATTATTGATATTAATATATCAATATATCTGATTATATCATGTTCTTAAAATTGGGACAATTCATCATATATCATGATACAGTTACTACCGCATTTTTAACAATGTGTAAAATCAAAAGATTATCTGATCTTGGAAGTGAGTCTAAAACTGTTTCGTTTCCTGGAGTATGCAGTGATTTCCTTTGAGCATCCTTTGAACATCATGTGAAAATATTTGATCACTGTTTTATGAAGTACACCCAAGGAATTTTCGGATGTCAGCTGGTCAGTCTATTTCCATATCCACTCAGAGGATAAGGAACATGCAGCGTTTTTATTATCTCCAAATAACAAAAATCAGAGCTGCCAATGGAAGTGGTGGACAGCCATCAACTGTTAAATGCGAAGTCAGATCAAATGTATATTTTCTAGAAGAAACCAAAACAGAATCCTGGGCATCTTGTTTGGTTAAATCTCCATCATTCATTTAATGAATGTTAACTTGAAATGATGAATGCAATTTAAAATAAGTAAAGATGTAATTTCTGACTGATTAAGAAAGAAACCTTTAGAAGTAAGCTAAACTTCAGAAGCCTGCATCTCATTTATATTTAACAAGTGTATCGAATCTCTTTATCTCAGTAGAATCATAGCTGCTGATGCGTCAGAAATTCTTAAGTGTTGCTCATTTATTTGGTGGTAGGTAAAGCAAAATGTTTGCCTGCTATCAAAACAAATAGCTGTATTTTAAAAAAAATTGTGCTTGTCATTCAGTAGGATAGACTTTGAGCTTATAAAATGCAGAATTAATTCTAATTTTTCTTAAATTCCACATTCAGTTAGAAATTCCAGTAACAGCTTATACAATCCCTACAGAAAATGCTTTGGTCTCTGCCCTCTGTTCACTTTTTTTTTTATGATTGCAGGAAACATAGGTATTGAAAGAGTCTCTAGCTTGGATCAAGAACCTTCAGTAATGTGTTGTGATCATTTAATGTTGTCGTAGATGATGAAAAATATGTTTTCCTCCTGGTTTTATAGGGTATCAGCATAATCTCTGTTCAAATTTAGCCATAATTTAGGGTCATAATTAAATGTGCCATTACCAAATTTGTAGTTGAGACAAAACTTTGCATTTACTGGCAAACTAATACAAATGATTGGAAATCTCAGGGTAAAGTAGCAGCTAAACTATGATTGATCATTTTTATGAGCTGAGGTAAATGGAAGACCAATTACAATAGCTACTGCATAATTAAGGTGCAGAGTGTTGTTATGGGAAAAAGATGCATTTTGAGGCTTTCTGAAAAAGATTTTAATGACTACGCTTGGGTTAAAGGTTAAATGTGCTCCTTAATGTTTGTCAGCAAGCCTGTGAGTGTCATTAACGTAGTGGAAAATACTGAAGATCACTATTTTGCTTTTCCTTCAGTGAATGTGGTATAGTCCACATAGTTCTAATTGTTCTAATTTCTGTTACTTCAGTTTGCTTGAATAATATATACTCTCATAAAATAATACTTCATTTTAAAATAGAATTATAAATGAATGCTCTGATTGGAGGTAGGTAGGGTGTTTTAAATGGTAATAGATCAAAATATAAACATGAGTGAAGCTAATTCATAACTCCTCTTTTGGAGTAACACATTTCTCTTCCTTCTATGATTGTGCTGAAAAACAGTTATGGCATATCATGTCTTACTTTCCTCTTTAAAGTGGCTTTTCTTTTTTAGCCTAACATGTAGTGAGTTGTTTGCAGTTATTTTGGGTGTCCTTTGTAGGAGTATACTTCTGTAAAGTGAAATCTCTAAATTGAGAGAGGACAGAATATGTATTACATTTTGTATATTGAATCTTAATTTTTTCATCCATATGTATGGTCCCATCTGCTTAAATATGCTGCACTCAGAGAGCAGGGGTCCTCCTTCCTTCTTCTCCTTACTTTGAAAATGATTTGAACAGAGAAGCATAATCTGTTCTAAATAAATGCATTTCATTCATTCTTTTAATGCACCTGGACAGGGAAATCAATGCTCTACTAGAATTGGAATATTTTTTATGGTACAATTCAGGATAATTCCATTGTCCGGACTGCGATATGGCAATAGGGTTTGCATGCCTGCTGTCTGGGATTCCATGTTAAATGTAACACAGATGTAATAGCACCTGAAATTACTCTCCCTAATCGCCTTTGTACACCAAAATATTAAGTCACTCCAGGAAGATAAATGAGAGGCTATTTAAGAAACATATTGAATGATGAGCTCACTTGGTATCTCTTTTGCCTATACTGTTGAAATCTGTTTACTGGGCTTCTTAGAGCAAGCAGGATGGGTCATTTGTTTTGTAAGGTCTTCTGTTAATTACTCATGAAATTTTAATACAAGTGTATCGAGAAGATGGTGATGTAAGATTGCATTCATGGCAGTTTAGTACATTTAGATCTATTAGAATTTTGTGTTTGCACGCTTATAGAATTTCAGATAGGGGTTTTGAATAAATTAATAAATATTGCAAATAACATCAGATGAATGTGTTTTGCCATGGAAACCTGAGAATTCTCTTAAAATCAATCTAAGTGAAAAGAAATGTTTTGCCATTTTTATCACGAGTGATGCTATTGCTAAGACATGCCCATTATGGCATGCTATTAAGAAGGAATGAGAGAAACAGCAAAAGATTCCTACGTTCATAAAGGTTAAATGGATCAGTAAACGAATTTATGTTGATAATACATTGAAAGGCAGCTGTAGAACTTAATGAATGAAAGTAGTTTTGGAACAAAAATTACTGAGCAGCAGCAGTAGTCCAGGCTTATTTGACCATAGGATATTCTTCTCAGGAAACACACACAGTAGACTGTTTGTAGGATGAGGAAGTGTTGGAAATATTCTCTTATTAGTAATTAAATTAGTAAAAAAAAAATTAGTAATAAAATACTTTTTTCAGAGAAAGTACTTGCCGGACAGTAATCAGATTAAGAGCCTGGGAATCTGAGAATTACCACCAGCATTGAATTGCATACACTAGAATTTTCAACATTTGATATAATAGTTGTGCTATAAATTCTCTCCTGTTTTCCTAGCCTAAATCATTTTATAGCCCCTTTTACTGAAAAAGGCGGTGAACTATAATGGTTTCTCCATCCCATTTGTTTGCTGTAAGGGAAATAACGCATAAATTTGCTAATTCCTCTCTCTCTTTTTTTTTTTTTTTTTTTTTTTTTTTCTTTTCTTCCCCCCCTGGAATTTGACCTTCTGTAAATCTAAAGGTACACTGTAAACCTAGAATTTCATTTCCCTCGGTTGCTTTCACTTTTGGTCAGACAGGTAAGATCAGAAGAATGGACTTATAAATGGCATTTGTATTATGTGGTTTCTATTTCTGGATATACCAGTTCTTATACAGGAAGCTGACAATGGGCCTGGGGTATGGCAATAACTTTTCTTCTTTCTTAAGGAAGGAAAGTAATTTGTTTTTGAGTAGGGATTATCATTTTTGATCAGTTTTCACAGTTTTACTGCAGTTGGACCTTCAAAATTCAAGATTATTCTTGTTTTTCATAATAAATATGAATTCTTCATTTATCTTCAATTTCCAGAAAGCAAAAAATCTTTTTTTTTTTTTTTTTTTTTTTTTTCTTCGAGTCGAGATAGCTGTTTTGAAAGATGTGGAAGGTACATTTTGATTACTTTAAAAATGCTTCCTGTCATACTTTGTCGCATTTTATCTATAGAGAGTGCATGCTCCTGAATTTGTCTTCCTCTGAGTCTCAGGATAAGAATAGCACTCATGTGCTTCTAGCTCCTTAGAAAGACATACAGTTTAACAAACTTTAGTAAAACTTCCTGGTAACAATCATCATGTTCACATATAGTAAAATTAGCATTCACGTAAAGACTTCTCTAAATCCCGTTGCTCTTGTAACTAAAAGGTCATGCCTGGACAAGGATATGTTCTCTGAATAACTAGGAGCATTAATACGCATCACCAGAATAACAACAAGTGTAAGCTACTGTTTTCTGAAAGCTCCAATGACAAGCTGCTGCTTTGCATTCAAGTAATGGTTCTACCAATAAACAGCAGAGACACCTTGCCATGTTATGGCGAGCCAAATGGCATACTTGCCAATATTCAATCACTGTGATAATGGTTATTTTTGTAACCAGACAATAAGGACAGCCAGGTCATCTGTTACCACCTGGAATTTCTCATTCTTTTCACATCTTTCACATCTGAATTCAAATTATGAAACTCTAGAGTTGAAGTTTTCTCCCTGATTCTGTTCACATAGTTCCAGTCTTAAAACTACTTCCCGGGAGAACTGTCTGATATTTTAGCTGCTCTCCAGGTGTTTAATACCTCTGACTCTGTCCAGATGAGCATGTAGTTTAAGAAAAATCTCCTCAAATTACTGTCTTTGCCCTATCTCCTCCCGGCTGGTTGTTTCTATTCCCTCCCTTTACATGGAGCTTCCAGTGATCTAGAGAAAGAGTGCTACAGATCCAAGCATAGTGTAATAAAAGCCTATCCATCAAGATTTTCTGCTAGTTGGCCTATAACAGGACAGAAATATGTCTATTTTGTAACTAGCTGTTGCTCTGTAAATCTTCCAGGATGTAAGTAGTTTATTTAGAATGCTGTTATACAGTGTCACTTCTTTCCCTTTCAAACCTGGCCCTGAGTGAAAGGGCATTAATAGTCAGTTGCAATAATAAATGGAAGGAAAACAGCAATGAATTGAAAAGTTTTCACAAGCGTGTTACAGGAATCAAGAAACATAAACCTACATTTACACTGATACAAAAGAAGTAGGGGTTATGCTGGACTTAGAAGGTACTATTGAGAGTTAGCTCTGGTAAAAGTGAAATAAAGCTCTGTCAGAAAATAAAAAATAGAAACAGCAATATAGGGAAAGGAAAACGGCATTTTCATTGAATAGGAAGGCCTTACGTAATTCTATAGAACCTTCCTGTTCCCTGAATCATCTAACTAAATAATCTTGTTCATCATTAAAAACCATTACTTAATTGTGCATACTTTTCTACTAAAATTGTACTTGTCTGTGTAGGAAAATATATTGCTATATTGAACATAACTTCTTTTCATTATTTCTCTTTATGAACACAGTCATGTGAGCTACACACAGACACACACACACACACACGTATCTGTGACTCAGGAAAAGTATTGGAATTGCAATTTTGCACTAAGTGTTTGCAGAACCACTTGAAGTGTTATTCTAGTAGACTGATGAAAGTTCTTTGGGAGTAATACCAAAGACATACAGTACTATGAAGGAATTAAAAATGTGAAAGTAGAAAATTACAGTGAAGTGAGGACAAGTAAGAACTACATACCACTGGCTTCAGCCCTTTTATTTAACCTGTCCGGATTCCTCTGTAGGACCATCCTACTTTTAGGCAGATTAATGCTTCCTCCTTGGTGTTGTCTACAAACTTACTGAGGATGCTTTCAATTGTTTCATCCAGATTAATTAAGATGCTGAACAGGGCAGGGCCCAATACTGACCCCTGGGGAGCTCTGCGACCAGTTGCCAGCTGGATATAACTCCATTCACCACCACTCCCTGAGCCCAGCCATCCAGGCAGTTTTTTCTCAGCAAACTGTGTACCTGTGGAAGCCATGGACTGCCAGCTTCTCTGGGAGCATTCTCTGGGTGTCAAATGCTTTGCTGAAGTCTAGGTAGGTTATTTCAATAGCCTTTCCCTCGTCCACCAGGTTGGTCACCTGATCATAGAAGGAGATGTGTTTGGTAAGGCAGTACCTATCTTACAGGAACCCACGCTGGCTGAACATGATCCCCTGCTTGTCTTGCATGTGCAGTGTAATTGTACCAAGGTGATCTGCTCCATAACTTTCCTTGGCACCAAGGTAGGACTTACAGACCTGTAGTTCCCTGAATCCTCCTTATGATCCTTCTTATAGATTGGAGCCACAATAACAGTCCTCTAGGATCTCTCCAGTTGCCCAGAACCATTGTTAGATGATGGAAAGTGTCTTGGCAATCATGCCCATTAGCTACCTCAGCATTCTTGGGTGGAATCTTGTTGCCTTTCTCCTACATTGTCCTTTAATTGTAGCTTTGAGGGGTTCAGAAGCTGTACATTTTTACATCTGAATTCTAGTCTTTGCCAAGGAGGTCTTCCTTTATCAGCTATCAGTTTACATGTTTTTATTTTAGTTAAAGAAATATTTTAGTAAGTCAGCATATTCCTTATCATTTAAGGAATGTTAAGGAATGTTAAATGTTAAGGAATATTTTTAGAAAAGTATTTTATTTTAAAACAGCGTTTGTTTTAAAACAGAAAATTGATAGAAAATGATAGGTAAGGTTTCAAATGATTCATGCTATTTTAAAATGTTAATTAAGTGATTTAATCCTTACTGAAAACACATTCATTTTAACAGTTCTCAAGTAATTTGAGTAGAGTCAGAAGTTTGTGAAATGACGAATGTAAATAGAAGAAGAATGATAGGGGCTTACTTCTGATGTCATTAAAAACAATCAGTTATTAGTGTAATGCTCATTCTTCCTTAATGGGGAGAGATGAATGGAAAGTTAGATTTTAATACTTTTGTGAGGCACTTGCTTGTTAACACCTTTTCTTTAATTGTCCAGCTTTTCCATTCCATCAAGCCACACTTTTCCTTACTTTTGGCTTTTGTTTCTCCAAAATGCTTCATATCTTTCTATATTTAACCCAGTGTTTTGTTTGGTTTCTTCACTGTTATTGCTCAAATAAAATTGACTATAAGAATTTCTATGCCAGGTTCTTGCAAAGCATCTGAATTGCCTACAGTGATATCACCCAAAGCTGTTGTCTTGCTTGATTTTCATTAACCAAGCAGAGTTTGACTACATCAGCAATTGCATGGAAGCCCTCCAGGTAAGAGAGAACTGCTGTGAGGCACGAAAGTATTCATTAACTCTCCTCCTTTTCTGTTTTGTTCAACACTGGCTTAATGCTCACGTTCAATTATACCAATAGGGCTACGCATCTGAGAGTATGCTCTGTTAGTTGATGTGATTGACAGGTTTTAAACTGACACTCAGGAGCCTGTGCAGTGCAGCCGATTTCTCCACATTCAGCTTTAAAATAAGCATCCTCTGTAACATGTTCTTTTTCACAATGCTTTTCTGTCTCCTCTGTTCATACTCTTCAAACAAAATAAAGTTATTCCTTTATGAGTATGAGAGCTATAGACCAGTAGAGATCTGACCTTACTCAAGGCCCCTCGAAGGTTCCTGTGATCTGTATTGTAAGATTACAGGTATTTATTTTTTTGGAAGGTAAAGCAGAGCAAGCTGTCCAGAGAGGCTCTGGATGCCCCTTCCCTGGAGGTGTTTAAGGCCAGATTGGATGGGGCCCTAGGCAGTATGGTCTAGTATTAAATGTGGAGGTTGATGGCCCTGCCTGTGGCAGGGGGTTGGATAGTGTCTTTAAGGTCCCTTCTAACTCAAGCCATTCTATGAAGACCTTTAACTCCCAATGCCAAATAACAAAATCATTGTCTTTAGAAATATTTTCTGGGTTGAAATTTTGCCTTTGCCCAGATTTGAGACTTTCTGCTCATGAATGTTCTGAAGATTTAATACAGACAACTGACCCTTTGATTCTTCAAGGGGTTATGGATACTTGTTCAGGAAAGTAGTTTTATCTTTGCCCCAGAATGACTGAATGCCGAAGGAGACACCTTGTCTCCATGAGCAATTCTAATACAGGGGTTTAAAAAAAAAAAGCCTGAGTCCTACATTTAAGGTTTTGTGTGAGAATACAGAAAAAGAAAATGAAAAAAAGAAAAATTTATGAACAATTTTGGGACTTTAGACGTGGTTGCAAATAAAGATTGCTCAATGTTGCCAGAGGGTATGGTGATGGCCCTTTCATCTTTCTTTAGTTTGAAGTTGGACTCACAGTCCAATGGCTGAAGAGTTGCCATATGATAACAAGAGTGCTTACAGCTCTGTGGTGCTTGCATAATTATTGGAGGTTGGCTATTAATCATATGAGGTTTTTTTCTTTGGCAGGTGAATGATCTGGAAACTGAAGTTCATCTTTTTCTTTCGTTTTCTTTAAACTTAAAATTTCCTCTTTTTCATCTGAAAAAAAATATATATATGATTCTTAAATACAGAACATGTGGAAAGAATCACTTTTACAGTCCCAAATTTTCTTACTCCTGAGAATGAGAAGTACATTCAGATATAAATTTTCTTTCTTTTTATTCCCACATTTACTTATTTTTTTTTAATGAATTGCTTGGCTATAGTAGCGGTCTCACTTTTTTTTTCTTTTTTTTTTTTTTCTTCTGTTTCCTTCCTTCTAGTTTATGTGCTTTAAGGCCTGAGTTTCATTTGGGTTTTGGTGTCTTCCTTATTAAAGAAAAACAAATCAAAGCGTTGTACCAGTATAATGAAAATGGATTAATGAAGCATCAAAGTGTGGCATGCTGAATATGTTAAAATTGAGTTAAAAATAAATGCAGCTACTATTTCTGTAAGCGCGTGTATAAGTAAAATGGCACCCGTAACAATATTAACATGAAGAGTGAGTTGGGAGAGCCAACAGTTACCAGCATGAGAGCTTTACAAATTATGGTAATTCTCATCTCACGTGCAAAGCCAATCAATGTATTGCTGGTAAAACTTTTTGCTATCTAACTGTTATTTGCAGGAATTCAGAACTTCCATTATTTTGCAGACACACTGAAAAGCTGGGTATCATTTTCACATTTTAGTGCTAAGTATACGTACACATTATTTTCAGTTGTGTGGACTTAGTGTTTAATTCCAATAAATAAACTAGCATAGCAAAAGTAGTTCAGCTGACTCAGCTTAAAAATTTTGTTGAGGTGTTGCTGACATGATAAATAATTTTTAATATTGAAATGCTAAGTAGCTTAAATATTAAACATAATCATGAAATTTAAATTCGATCTTCTTAAGATTTTTAAAGTCCACATTATGTTTGATAACGTTATTTTATGTGCACCAGTGAACTTAATTTTTAGTAGATGTGTAACCATGTCTCCCTGTGTAATGACAGCATCATACCCTCAGTAAAGACATTTGTAGAATAGTTGCTTACACTCAATTGTCAGGTTTTCTCTGTTTACTTAGCTCTTACATGCTGATGGTTTTACAGAATCCCCTCTGGGAGCAGTGTCACAATAATAAACATTTTTAAAACATGCACTAGTTGAATTTAACTGCTTCTAAAAGTAGTACAAAGGTAGTAGAGCGTTCTGTTTATTCTGCCCAAGAAGATGCTGAAATTAGGGCTAAATGATTGATTATAACATTGATAATGGAAAAGGAGCTGACCTCAGCTGCAAATAGGGAAAGAGCAGATGGTAGAGGCATATGTTATGCCCTCTTATGTTAGATAAACACAATAGCTGTCTCTCTCCCTTCAAACACCATTTATTTAGCAATAACCTTGACCATTTTCAATAATGGCTCAATCTGTCCAAGAAGAGAATTCACTCTGCTGCGTACTACTAGAATCTTCCCTCCTACTGATGAACACTTTTCCTTCTTTCTCATTTTCAGTGACTTCAGTGCAGCCTGTAGCTTTGTGTCTCTTAGGCACATAGGGATTTCACTCCTTAACAGCTCAGTTTCATTTTCATACACTTTAGTGCTCTGCTGTGATTTTGTTTATGTGTATGACTGTGAGTGTTGTTTTCCCTGTACTGAGACCTTTCCTGTTGAAGTTTACAAAAGCTTATTTTGGCGATCTGCATTAACTTTCTTCCTGAACTTAATAGGCTGCTTGACTGTATTCCATGCAACTCTACAAACATACAGACGATACAGCGAACATCGGGGTTCAGGTGTCAGTGTTTTGCAAACAACTCAAGCTTTCTGAAAATGGAATCATGTTGGTAGCATTAGAAAAGGATATAGCTGTATGTTTAGTACAGACTTTTTAACTTTGTGTGTTTAGTATAGTATTTTTTCACTTTGCATTTCAGAATACAGGACTCAGATTTTTGGTAACAGCTGTTACCATCCCTGGATGTGTTTAAAAACTGTTTGGATTTGGTGCTCGTAGACATGATTTAGCAGAGGGTTGTTAGGGTTAGGTATTATGGTTAGGTTGTGGTTGGACTCGATCTTTAAGGTCTTTTCCAACCTGAGCAATTCTATGATTCTGCGATTCTATGCTTACCTCTGCTTTGTCTGGTCATTTACTTACAGATCTTAACCTACCTTCCTCATTTAACCACCTTTTAGTTGCTGCTGTGAGAATCCTTAACACCTAGATGAACTTAATTACATCTCTGTATCTTTAGAAATCAGCTAGGGAGGAAAATCAAAAGGAAAGAAAGAAAGCGAAGAGAATAGATGGAGAGGAAAATGTAAAGCAGTCATGTGTAAGTAAGTCCCAGATGCATTCATTCAGAAAAGCTGTAGCATGTGCATTTCCTTGAACAGTTCAGAGAGTTTAGTGTGTCTTTGTAACCGATAGGCATTTATTAGTTTCAGAAATGCTAAACTGTAACTGTATGATTTTTTCTTTCTTAAGCAGTTAATGAGTCTGTGGTTTCATTTACAGACAAAGGAAATAATACAACAACACTATCTTGAAACATTAAGGATTTTGAACTATTTGCCCAGTAAGAAATCAGATTCAGAACAGATTAATACTAACAGATCAAAATGGCATGCGAAGGGAACCTCTGAGACACAGTGACTTCAAAATGTGCTATGATGTAGGTTGATATCATCAGGGAGCAAGTCCAGGGCTTTGATTGTATATTTTTCACATGTTTCGGGAACATACCAGATCTTTAATGCTAAATGAAAAAAGGTTGAAAGGGAACACTGGTTCCAAGGTAGGCTGTGCAAAGTAGCCAACATCCATGCTACTAGAGAAGGCTGTCTGCATCTACAAATGCAGACCTTGGACCAGTACAATCTCACTTTGGAAGCAGAACCTACACTGAATATACTTAGCATACCTTAATACTTGACTATGGTATTTTTTTGGAGATGGGATCCCTAAAACTACCTAAATATGCATGGGGACCAAAGGGACAGTTAAGCAGTGTAAATGACAAAGGGTCCTATGTCCTATATTCTCCATTATTCACATTTGTTTATGAATATTAGTGGAGCCAGAGCACCTGTCCTTCAGAGCAACATGGTCCATGCTTCTTGCAGTCAGTAAATCAGATTTTTATGAATTATTCCAGGAAGCAAACTTAACACATTATTTGTATCACTGAATAGATAGGTCTTTCTTCTTCCAGGATCAAGTCTCCAATGAAGTTTCCATCAGTTCTGCCTTACAGCATATGAATATGGAAATATCATATAGAATTAGAGAATGAATACAAAGGTCGAAAGAGTTACCAAATCGGCATAGAAATAAGTGTATTGATAGTACTATCTTGATCTACTATTATACAGTAAGAAATGTGTAGTTTTTGGCTTTCAAAACAAGAGAAGATTACTGTAAGGTTGACACTGCATTTCCTCCTTGCTGCCTAGAGAATTATTATTATTATTATTACTATTAGAAACTCTAGCAATCAAGCAAAAAAACCTGAAGTCATATAGTACCTGGAATAGATTTAATATCTATTTTCCGTGTTTTGGAATTTTTCAGCTTTCAGTTGAATAATTTTCAGAGTATTAAAAATATATATTGTTTTCATCTAAAGAAATTCTCTATACTTAAACACTTTATTTTTATTTATTTATTTATTTATTATTATTATTATTATTATTTTTTAAGATAAGCTAGATGTGTATGTCAGGATTTTAAAGACCTACCCAATTACACATATATCTAGTGTGGTGATGGAGGTTTTTGGTTTGTTTGGGTTTTTTTCTTGTGTTATACAATGGGCTTTGATTTCTGTGAAGCGTTTCACTTACTCTTTGTTTATAGATTATTAGCTCAATTGGTCTTTTAGAATCCTTGTTACTCAATTCTGTGTGGTCTCTGTGTAGTTGACTGTAGTTGTTAATTGATCAGTTCGTTTTGTTCAACCACAAAAGACATCTTTAAATCCTTAAAATTCCTGAAGATATTACAGTTCTTTGAATTTCTTAGGGATAATATGTTACTTAAATGGAGGAAAGAATTTCTTTAAATGTCTCTGTATGTAGTGTATCAGCTTATGAAGACTAGCATATTTTTTCATGCTTTCATAACTGCTATTCAAATTATTAGGGTTTCTGCATATGATGTGCATGATATGGTTCTGTGGTGCATGAGACCAAGATTTCATAGAAGATATGAAAGACATAATATCTTTAACTGCCTGACTAGCAGAGAGATTTATGAGTGGGTCTGGATTCAGGATATTCAGTTATGCTGAAGCTGAATTTTCTTTTCAAGGATTTATTTTAGCATGTACCAGGAGTAACCATAAAGAACCAAAAGTCCACCAGCCCCAAACAGTTTTTCAGTTTATAGTATCTTATTTGTTCATGCTTCAGAAAAACTGTGGTGAAATGAAGCTATCTCAGAAACACTCGTGCAACTCTTTAATTTATGGCAGTCGTAGTGGAAAGATGTTGATTCAAAGGCCTGTAGTGTTTTCTCCCCTTAAGATTTCCTAGTGGGGATTTGTCCTACTAGTCTGTCTTATCTGATGTATCAGTTGTATAGGAGATTAAAAATAATACAAAATAAAGTTTAACAAATGCATCAGTTATTGAGCAATCTCCTTTGACTGCCATTTTGTAGTACTGAAATCACTGTGCACTTATAACATAAATTGAGGATGGATAAATCCTTACAGGAAGGTAATTACTTACAAATATAGTGCACATAAGTAGTTATTCCTGGGGCAGATGCTGCTCTCTACTAAGAACATCCTAATTATATAATAAGGCCTACATGTTTTTGATGTCATTCCTGAAATGGCACCATGTGTGTAAGATGTGTAATTTCAGAAATGGAGTGACAAATAAGCAGTTGGCTGATTAGTAATACAGTAATTTTAGATGCTCTAATTGTGGTGAGTAATAGTCACCCATCTTCACCTCTTGCCAAAAATCTGTCTTTGGCAGTTAATTTAATTCCATTGATACGTGTTGTTTTTGGCTTTTTTTTTTGGTCACGGATCCAAGTAATCCCACTACAGGGCTTTTGATGCAAAGTAGTCTAGGTAGGATGTGATACAACATGGAATAATGGCAAGGGAGACAATTGTCTGAATTGTCATCTCTGATGACAAAGAATGTCAATACATTGAGAATCTCTGTTTTATTCAGAAAGCTTTGTCTTCAAGTTACGTGTGTCTTTGCTTTTCTAGTGCTCTTAGCTGCTGTATTGCAGGATTTTGAGAGATTGGGCTTTTTTTAGATGAATTTTTCCTGTGCCTTTGAACAATATGAGCAATTTCAATAAATGTAAGAAAAGAGCAAGCAAGAGGTTCAACTATTAAAAAAAAAGAAAGAAAGAAAAAATATAGAACCTTGATGATGAAATCCAAGAGAAAGCAGGGGGGGACAAATGGGGGGAGAATTGAAGAAATGGGACCCTGAAACACATAGGGGACTAGACAGAGACCATAAAAAAGATGATATTCCTGTTAACAGCATGGACGTGTGTGCTATAGGGGCCTTTTCATCTGCTGTCACAGAGAAGGGGAACATTGTGCTAATCTTAACATCAAGACTCCCTTGAAAGGTATACTTTGTTCTGCCACAAAAGATACTGTGTTCTGGATGATATTTAAAAATCATAATTCAAAACTGCATCTTTTTTTTCCTTTGGCAGAGAGGAGAGCGCAAATAATTTTAGCAGGTGTTATTAGAGCAGGTGTTATTAGATAGGGGATAGAAGGAGCATCAAAAATGCTGATAGGGATTTTCTCAGTTTGCTGCTGCTGGGACCCTGCAGAGACTAGGCAGTCTTAGTTAAAGCTGCATCGTGCTTGCTCTTTATGGGAAATCTATCTCTTTTTTATTATCTCAGATGTGAAATCTGTTTACAGAAAAGGAATTTTCCATTCACCTTTCTTAAGATTATTTTATTTCGCTGCTCAAAATGGAAGGACAGTCTGCAGCTATGTATGGAAAATGAGTGTGATTCTTTACCAGGAATATAAATGAAACATTTTCCTACTAGTTCACCATTTTCATTTTCTGTGTAGATCTAGAATGTTTGCTGATTGGACTATTCCCACACGAAAGGATATTATACTGTCACTTTTAGCTTGCTTTCATTTTGTTTTCTGTTACCTTAACATGTTTTCCTAAAGTAGACCAGTCTGATAGATTGATGGTGGACTAAAATACTTTTATATCCCATGTTCCGAATTTTCCAGCTTTGAAAGCACTCTGAAAAATACCATGCTTACAAGAAAACTGGCATGTTCAATTTATTGGTTTGTATTGTTTTTAGCAGTGTCTGTTTTGAAAAAGAACATTAAAAAGTTGCTGAAACAGGAAAAGAAATCTGTACATGCATTAGAGTTGTTTTCATTATATTCGTTCATTATATATTCATTATATTTTTGGGGAAGGGAAGAAGGGCATTTGTTCTAAGTGTGCCTACACATCTTGATGGTATTATCATAAAGAAATAGGTAGCAATTGTGGAATTAAGTTGTTGCTAATGAAATTACATGCTGCTTTTTTGTCAGCTGCTTCTCTGGTGATCCCATTCCCATTCTGCTTTTCTGCGAGGCAAGGAAATGAATGCTTCTCCTCTTCTCTGTACCCCAACCCTGACTTCTTCCCTCTATTTACTTGCTGTTATTGCTGAAACTAGCTCCCATTCCTCTGCAGCAAATCCATCTCCCGCTGTCTGTAGCTTAGTCGGAATATCTCTTAGTCAGAATAGGCTCTTGACTAGGATTTCTGTGAAGATAATGAATTGTTCTCCACAAGCAGCATTTTGAATGCAAAGCTGTTGTGAGCACAGAGATTTGAGTTACCTTCCTGACAGGATAAGAGAATATAGACAGTGATAAATTTTCTTGCCCTAAATTCACCAAGTGCCGTAATAACATTGTGCTGGGATGATTTTCTAGTATTCTGTCTGAGCAACGGGTTAAACTGTTTGTAAATCTCTGCACTGCCCTCTGCACATTGCAAACTCCCTGACATTGCTGCCAGAAGCCTGAGAGGTGCAGAGCAAACAGCAAGCTTCACTCCTGAAGTCAGGCTGTTGTGTGACACTGCCTGCCATGCTGTGGCAGGGCCATTTGTATGCTCTCAGATAAGGCAAGAACACAGTTCTGCTGCTCAGCAGCCAGTAGTTGTTGAATCTGCCAAGCAGGAACTAACTGTGCACTTGCAATCTTTGTGTTGCCTTGTCATTTTTATTTTTAAAAAGCAAATTACGTAGCCTGTAGTAATTTTGCCACATGTCAATGGGACCACTGCTTTTTCTAAATCTTACAAAGTTTTTAAACAAGCATCTGTCATGGAAGTGCATATGAAATGAAGGTGTGGATTTGAATTCCTCCATGCAGAAAAAATGGCACTCATTGACATTCATCAACACTTGCTGAGTGTTTTTGGAGACCAAACAGTGGACGTGAGCATGATGAGGCAGTGGGAGGGACGTTTCAGCCATGGTGACAAGGATGTGAAAAGCAAGCCATATGCTGGATAGCCATGCAGATTCTTCTTACAAGTGTGATGTGCAGGCTCTTGTTCATCACTGGCAGAAATGCATAGCTAATGGTGAAAACTATGTTGAAAGAAACATGTTTTGTAGCTGAGAATTTGCTCTATCAAATAGTGTTACTACGTTTTTTGTGTCTGTTTTGGTTTCCATAGGAATAAATAGGAAGCATTACTTTCAGTGTGACCAATGTTTCCTTCATATTTGCAGTGTTCATATCTTCTGTCTGCTAAATAGCTTTTTTGCCTATTCCTTCCATGACTATGAAAGTTCTTCCTGTAGAATCTAAGTTGATTTTCTCCCCTGATAACTCACTGCTTAAGTGACACCGTTAGAGAGTGTGGATTTAAGTTACCACGTCAGGAAACAGAAATGGAGCAAACTAGCCTTAAGCTACTTTGGTCTTCGGATCATTAAATCCCCATTCTGATATTGTTATTAGGGAACAGGCAAGTAAGCTATGCTGAGCAACTCATTTACAAGCAGAAATAATCAAGTGTTATAAAAAGCCTTTTAGTTTTTCCTTCGCATGGAAGGAAATATTCTAGTGTCTCTTGTGAATTAAAACAAAAAAACAAATACATAAATAGCATGCTATTTTCACATCCTACAGGAGGTTTTATGGTTTTTTTCTATTTCAATGGATATTTTATGGTCTCAAATTTCACACTCCACGTTAGACTTCTGCACTATTAAAATCACTGTAATTCAGTCTTAAGTTCTTACAATTCAGATGTGTATGAGTACATTCCCATTTACTGGAGTAGAATTGGACCTTTTTTTTTCTTTCAATTTCTGTCCCTATAGGATGGAATTACATAACGTTATGCAGAATTACAGCACTGACTTCTCTGAAGCTAAGTGTTCATCCCTTTTTCTATTAAAAATGGTTCGTTCTTCTTCCCCGTTATTTCACTTCTTCTTTCTTTGTAACTAAGGAAACATTCATAAGACAATTATGAAATGGAAATAACTAATTAAAATCAGTGAGCATGAATGCTCACTAGACCATATAGTTTTATGCATTTTTAAAATAAATGAAAAGGAAAAAAAAAAAAGTATTACTTTTGCCATTTGTGATTGATACAGCAGACTATTCCATATTCTTCCTGTTTTCTACAGAGCTGCAACATCACTGAAATAAATGTCCACGCATCCTGTTTCTAATGAAATGACTTTCAAAATTACCAGATTTCCAAAAATGACAAACTTAGACTAAATAAGATGTATTCTAAATCAGTACATCAGAATATTCATTGAAAATTGCAGTCAATGATACGGTTTTTGTTTGTTTGTTTGTTTGTTTGTTTGTTTACAAAGTAGCCATATATATATATATTTTTTTTTTTTTAATTGAGAGTCAGTGTAAGTATTACATTCATAATTTGGATATGGAAGCCAAAAGGAAATCTTCCTGTATGGAAGCCTGTCATTTGTGTTGGTGCATACAGTTGTTTTTGAATATGTATTGAAAGTTTTTCATTTCTTTATTTGAGCTTTATTGATTGTTGGAAAGGTTTTATATTTTTATATTGCTTTTTGTTCTTTTTCTAGTATTGTAATATTCTTGCTGGAAAATCATTTTGAAAAAATGCACTCAGGAAAATAACCAAAGCTACTTTCTCTGTTTCTCTGTTTTTCTTAATGTAAGTTTATTTCAGCCATAATCTATTCACTTGCATTGGGCATTTATTTTTCAGTAATTGAAAAAAAAAAAAGAAAGAAAAAAACATTGGTCAAGTGTGTGCCAGTGAAGAGAAATGATTTGAAGGATGAAAACTTCCAGTAATGTGCTTCAATGTTTTTGTTGATGAAAAGTGTAGTTGAGGTCTGGCCTCTGGGAAGGAATGAAAGAACACTGTCAGGGTATGCAGGAAAGCAGTGAGGCAGGCTAAGGCCCACTTAGAATTAGATCTGTCAAGGCAGGTCAAGAAACAACAAGGAGGACCCACTGCTGAGTCAGGTGGGTGCCCCGGTAACTGTGGACACTAATAAGGCAGTTACTGAATGCCTTCTTTGTATCAGTCTTTACTGTTAAAACTGTGCCTCGGAACCCCACACCTGGAGATGAGAGAGATCCTGGGGAAAGGAAAATCTGCCCTTGGTTGAGGAGGATCTGGTTAGAGATTGTCTAGGCAAACTTGGTGCACACAAATCCACGGGCCCTGATTGGATGCATGCAGGTATGCTGAGGGAACTGGCTGAAGGAATTGCCAAAACACTCTCTTTCATCTGTGAAGAGTAATGGAGAATGAGAGAAGTGCCTGAAGAGTGGAGTGTCACTCCAGTCTTCAAAAAAGAGTGAGAAGAAGGAGCCAGGAAACTATAGACAAATTAGCCTCACCTCCATCCCTGGGAAGGTGAAGAAAGCTTATTCTGGATGTTATCTCCAAGCAAGTGGAAAAGGAGGAGATAATCCGGAGTGGTCAACATGGATTCACCAGGGGGAAATCATGCTTGACCAGTCTGGTAGCCTTTTATGATGTCGTGACTGGCTGGGTAGATGAGAAGAGAGCAGTGGATAGTGTCTATAACCAAGGTTTTTGACACCATGGATGGCAGAAAGCACCAAATCCAGGCTAAATGGTAGATGGGACAGGACAGTCCAGCCCAGATTGGCCATGTACTCCCCAGTTTTCACATTTGGTATGGGACCTCACATGGTCATGCTGCAAGAGAACGTTTGTCTTTTCTTCTGTCCTGACTCTGGAAGTTCAAGTCCTGAGCTTCGTCAGTATTGAAGTGCAGCAGTCAGAGTTGATGGTTTACCTGGGTTCCAGAAAATCCAGAAGGATCGCCACTTTCCTAACTCAGAATACAGTAGACCTCACTTTACTTGTCAAGGGCTGTGTTTTGAATAACTTCTTCTACAGGGAATTCACAAGTTGCCACTACATGGTCTGGAGTTTTACTCCAGCTCGTAGTGTTGACGCCGTGTCTTGTCACTGGTAATGATGTTATTTAGTCAGGTGTCACCTTCAGACTTGTATTTGTTCAATAGGACCTGAAAAACTTGCATATGGCATGTTTTCTGTTTTAGTGTAGGGGGTCAGACTGTTCCTCTGCTGCCATCTGTCACACAGCAACATGTAATGGAATACTGGTGGGAAGGTTCAGCCTCTACTGCCATACTACCAACATCTGCCTCTGACCTTATGGGCCAAACAGAGTAAAATAAGAGATATTATTTTCAGACCAGCCTTCATATAAAGTCACCTCCAGGTTTTTTTCTTTTATCTTTTTGGCAGACCTACCAAAGGAAGTAGGAGTTGGTAGAAAGTCTCCAGTTATCCTCCAGAATTAAGGTTTTCCTCACAATTTTGAACCACTTATTCATCTTGTAATACATTCAGAAATAGAGTTTTGAAGGAGTGTTAGGTTCTCTGCTTTTTGCCTGCTGGAAGGGGGTTGCAACCTTACTAATTGGAATTGAGAAGTATGTCAGCTTGAGAAGTACATCTGAAATCTCTTGCATTGATGTAGCTGTTTTTATTGGAAAATATAGTTGCAAAACAAGTACAACCACAAATTTCAGTCTGTAGTTATGAAGCTATGCTGATATTCTCTCAGTTTGGCTTATTTAAAATTCTCACATCATTAAATTGCATTGAATTTGCCATTAAAAGTGACATTTCTCTCAGGACTCAATTCTGTTAGGAGCTGGCGGCAAAATCTTGGTGATTCAGATCATTTTATGTAAGAGAAATAGACAGAGCCAGTTAGCGTGCATACGCTCTATTTAACTTTGTAATTTTTTTCATTCAATTTATATGAAAACTACCCCACCCCTCTTAAACTTGAATGTCTTTTATTTTCAGTCTCCAGACCTTGCTGTCATAATTAGTACAACAGTTAGAAACGTGTACTAGTCATAACAGCCTTTCTGTGATTGAAGTTTGAGATCATGTGAGTAACACTGGAAAGCTTCCTCCTTGATATCTATAAGATAGTTTCAGGAGTATGAGTTGAGTTTGCAGTCAGATACTCCTAATTTTTTTTCACCCGAGTTCCTTATATGAGAGAAAAAAAGCAACAACTTATAGAAATTTATTTCTAGACTTGCAGCACGTTTTTAAGGTTGCTATTTGAAGATAATACTGGAACTCCCCAAATACCTTAAACAAGTTAATGTATACCTGAGGCCACACTTAGAAGGCACGTAAAGCTGCCTAGCCCTGTGGAAGCGATGGAGATATTCCAAATAGCTGACCCTTCAGATTTCATCTTAGTCATTCGACCTGACCTAGATAGAATTCATTTTTCACACTTCCAGATCATGTGAAAGTTGATATTTGCATAAGGCCTTAACTTAACTTACCCACTAATGTGGGTTGTGGGGTCACAAACTTCGCAATCTGTAAGTTTAAAAAAGGGCAGGGTTCCTGTCTGATTGGAGTGTATTCCTAAGGATGGAAAGGTAAGCATTCTGTAAAATTAGTTGTAGTCACATTGCCTAATTCCATGTCATACTTAGTTTGTCATATTTGGGATAGTCTCCATCGTGCCTATTGTTCACCCTGTCTGCAGCTAATACTTTCTTTTCTACCTCCAAGATAGATGTGCTTCCAGAAAGCCTTGTCATTTTAGACAACCATACAGATTCAGAACACAGCAGAAACTGTCAAATTATGGACCTCAGCAAGAAAAATCCATAGCCTATACACTGAGGAGAGTTTAGGCTCTAGTAGGAGACCTAGAAATGAGAGAAGAATTTCAGTACTGAGTTATTTAGCAGCCTATTGAAACTTTTTAGCAAGCTGTTGTATTAAACACTAGACTTACACATTTTTCTTTTTTTTTTCTTCAGTAAGTTATTTTGGTAATTTAATTATAAGAATGGTGTATGATAAATTGTTTGGGCCAGAGCTAAAGAAAGTCCACAGAATGCAGTCTGGCCTCACAGTACTATGAATATATATAAAAAAATGCTTTGATATTTACTTGCTGGAAGGGGTTTTGCACCATTTAAGTTCCTGTCTCTTTGTCACTTAGTTTTGGCAGTTGTGCTTAACAAAGAATTTTTTGCTACCACAGTTCTACAGTCCTTGCAGTGATGTCCCCGAGAGAATGAATAGACTGTTTAATGCACTCTTGTCCTAGAATCAGGCAAACATCAAAGGCATTGTATGGTTCATTATTAAAAAAAAAATACACTTCCACAGAAGGGCTTAGAAATTAACGTTAGACTGTTAGTCTGCATAAGATGCCATGGTGTTCAAGGATAGATTCCAGATATTCTGAGAAAAACCAGTCTCTTCTTAAATATAGTTTTAAAAACTGTGTTCCTAATCTACTATTGATTTTAATAAGGAAGTAATATGTCATATAAATGCTGGACATCATAGTATAAATAAGCTTTTAATGCATATAATAAATCTATCCTATGTATGTATTAATCTCAGATACTATCACACTGCGTTCAATACCTGTACGTGCTTTTAAGTTCAGAAAATCTGTTCTCAAGACAGCAGGAGCTTGTTCTGATCTTAGATACTCTATTGCATGTAAACCTGCACATCTTGTTTAATCAGCTAATCTACGTGTGTGCAAACACAGTGGGCGACTTTTGAAGATATGAGGTAAGAGCTCAGCTACACCTCAGATTGTAATGGTGAGAAGGCAGCAGAAGGAAGGAAGGTCAGAATGCACTGCCTACTCTTAATTACATTTTTTAGACATATAATGATTAATCAAGATTGCTAATCTTTCAAATTTTGATACTTGTTCACTGGTTTGTGTTATAGATTCCCTCAAGGACTAGAAAAGATAGTTTTTGATTCTTGCACTGAAAAAGCTTTTTCTTTTTGCAAAAAAAAATCATATGAATCTACTCAAACTTTCAGTATTGAAAACTAGTAAATTCAACATTTGTTTTTCCAGTCAGCGGCCAAACAGAAAACAAAATCAATTACATTCAAAATAAAATTTTTGTGTGTGTGAATTTGTGAAAACTTAAGTATTTTGAAAGTAGTGCAGAGTACTCTGTACTGCCAAGAACAAGACGTTCTCTCTCCTTTGGGAGTTATCAGTGCCCACTACAATATTATAGTAGTTTTAAGTTTTGAAAATGCCATCATTTAGGAAGTGTTTAAATATGTTTTACAGAAAATGTCCAAATTTCTAGAAAAAGCTATTTCTCAAACTTTTGCCAAAACTAAAATAGTGTGAATTATTTCATCATTCTATCATCAAATATTCCACTTAAACGAAAAGCAATTAATATTTACAACTATGCCCTACACTTGACTGATATCAAACATTCTGTTATCTTTTTTGAGAAATCACAGCCCCGTTGGTTGCTACCAATAGTCATTATTGAGCAGAAAAGGGGCAGGAGATCATGCTGGATTTGGTCCTCATTGAAAAAAATGAATCCTCAAACAGGAAGCTGCAAATTAATTTATGTTTGGCCTTATTAAGGTATTAGCAGCTATATTTTGAAGACCATTGTTTAAAGACATTCTCAAACTACTATCACAAACCTGTGAAAATGAGTATATTCATAACATTAAGGATCTCCCTCCACCTTTCTATCTTATCACCCATTAAACTGACAGAAAGGAACAAATGCTGTCTGCTAACAACAAATTTTTTATGTTTGTTGCCATTCTCAATGCGATACCTGACTCGGTATTTTTCTCCAGCTGTCACATTTCATTAGCTCTTTCAGTTCACTTTGCTTGCACAAGATCTTTTTCCCCTGTAGTTTTGACACAGTTTTGCTGTTGTTTTAAAATCACAGTAATCTGTGAACTTGTGGTAACTGGTAACAAGATGGTACCTGCAAAATATGATACCAGTTTGTTATTGCAACAGATTACAAGAATGTGTTTTGGGTGTTTTAAAAAGTATGCTTCCCAGTTTGAACATGGACTTCAGAAAACTATTCTCAAGCTTGGCTTCTGCAATGGCAATTCCAGCTCATGCGACACTAAGGTAAAAGCAAACTGAATGGCAAGGAAAGAGGGGAAATGGGCAAAAGCCTTGTGCGTGCTGGAAGTTAACTTCTGTGTTGCATCTTTATGGGCAGGGGGCGTGTTGGAGAGGTGTCTGCCTGGGCAAGACATTTTATTATCTGTGTCCTGTGGTTGAACGGCTTTACATTGAGAATACTGTATTATTTTCCATGCATGTTGTATTTGAACTTTTGGATTTTTTTTTATTACAATATTCAGGAAAGAAACTATCTTTAATTGTGTGAATGGAGAATGCACAAGTTAGTTTCATAAAATAAATAATATGTATTTGAATGAGCACCACGGTAATTAATGAAGCTTTCTCTGAAATCCCCAGTGACTCTTCTTCATCTGAAATTTGGTATTTGTTCTTTTACCAGTCTGTCTAGGATTTTTCAGTACTTTCTTCCAGTCACTGGATTTTACCATAAGTCTATTTAGCATTTTTTTCTAACTCTGCTAGAAGTATATGACTAAGTAAGAACTCTCCTGTCATTTAAATATGTTTTTCAGTGTCGTGCTGGGGAAGCAAAGCCTGAAAACCTGAGCTTTAACATACCTAGGAGATAAAAAGCCAGGCTAATTCCAATTTTTGATGCTTGATTGTACACGATCTCTTAAGACCCTGGGGTCTCCCCACTGCTGCTTGCATGACCTGATCATTCCCTGTGTACTCATAGTCCCTGACTTTTTGTCCCTTCCTGTCACTGCAGCTCAGTGCAGCTTACCTAATGCTATCTGAAGGGTTGTTTTTCAACACTGACACTTTAAAGGAAGGCGAGAATACATGTGAAAACAAGACAAGGAGGCAGCAGAAGGCCTAACAGGGAGCACCCTGAGGGAATGAGGACAAGAAGTGAAAAAGGCAGAGCTGCAGACGTGTGTCTTCACCATGTCATGGAGGTGGCGCGGGCATCAGTGATCCTGACAGAGCTCAGCCCAGCCACGCATGGTCAGTAGCACTACCAGCCTGGAAGGAGCATGGCTGTGACACACACACTTGTGCACTCTCCGTAGGAGAAGGCCGTGTCAAACAGCCTGTCCACTGGCGCATCAGTCAGATGAGCTACAAAGCCTGCTTCAGGGGCTGGTCATGTTGTGTGAGTACTTTGTTCTCCTTTACATGCCAGCAGAGAGGTTGTGGGTGGTAAAAGCCATGTGTCGGATAAGCTGTGTGTGATGGAAATTACTTAATTCCATTACTAACTTTTTTTGCTTTACTGAGATGAACTAAACTCTATGTCTGGGCAGGACTCAGGGTTATAGTTGTGGATGCATAGTGGAGCCAACTAAGCTAGATATTACTAAGCTTTATTATGGATAAAACTCCATATTTATTTGATATTTTGCACTCTGACCACCTACGCTCTCCAGCCTTGCTGTTATTTACCCTTTTCCTATTCCCTATTGGATAGGAAAGCAAGAATGATGTCCTTCAATAGGAAGGTAAGAATGTGTTTCTGATTTTCTATGCTTAAATAGTTAGGAAAATACTGTTGAAGGGTTGTTACTCGGAAGTGTGAAATTGTCCAGAGAAAAGGAGTTCATGTTTTCATCTTCTTAAATGTTAACTGCCTCCAAAAGCACTGATTAATTTATGGCTGCTTATATCCATTAAGGTTAAAAGCAGGAGGCTTTTGGCTATTCACTGGTATTCTTCTGTGAACAAGTAATGCTTTCCTTCCAGTAGGAGGAGTCTTCCCAAAGAAGAAGCTGCTCCTTCCCATGCCTCTCCCTTGGCTTATTCTCTCTTTAAGTCTTTTTTACTAGGAATATTTCTCCAGATCCACATTCTGTTTATCGGAAGTTTAAAGCAACACAGAGATCATCATTTTTCTTTTACAGAAAAGGCTCCAAAGTCTCCAACAGCAAAAACACTTTTTTTTAATGGGGAAGAATTTATTGAAGACCTTTTTTAAGCTAGTGGCAAGGTGCTACTGCTGCTCTTATGCACATTCACAGGCTATTTTTTGATCAGAATATTGCAGGGCTGTATATTCATCCTTCCGGAAAGTTTTGCCCAACATCTGTATAGGGCATCTAAGTCCAGAACTGAGAACTGTGAATATGTGCTTCTGCAGAGAACTGTACCCAAATCCCTGCTTTTCTTAGTTGGAAATCTGAATCCTTCCCAGGTTTTCAAATTCCTATTTTAAGAAAATATTTTTGCTCACTTTTAAGTTCATATATGCAATCTCCCAAAATTAACAGATCTCTCAGTGCCAGAGAAGCATCATGGAAATACTTTATGATAAAGGTAAGTGATTTTGGTCCTACCTCATGTCCTTCATGAAATTAAGAGATTTTGCTGTTGGAAAAGGTTATTTCACCGTAAAAACATTGCACATTTCCTCTGAAAACTACAAATGTATGGAAATGCACGTCTGTACTCTGGAGGTGGAATTTCACCATTCTTACAGTGAATATCTCTTCTCCCTGACAGAACTGGCAGTTGTTTCACTTTGGAGCAATTACACGAGTGCTCGTGAAAATGCCAGTTGTCACAAAGAGAGTCACAAAGGGAAACCTGGAGGTGAAGGATATTTTTCAAATGATCATACTTCTCAAAGAGGGTATATAATATATATATTGACCATTGACTAAAAATGATAAAGATATATTGCTGCATGTGTCTTCTCTATCTACTCTGGGTAACACTGTAATTTGGCTAAAAATATGGCTTTATATCTAATATTCCATCTGTGTTGTTGTAATAATGTAATTCAACTTCAGAATGCAAAATCCTCAGTTTCACTGGCTCCCTTTATTTCTGTGCAGAGAAATATCAAGAAGGGTGAATTGGAAAGTGGTTCTGTTCATATATGAAATATTCTTGGATAATGTCCTAATTTAGAAATTGCTGTAGATCTGGTTCTACAAAGAATTGGTGCAGAATGCTCTAGGGTAGTAAATGGATTCAGACAACGCATTTCTTCAAGGATTCTGATTTCAGTTGAGTGCAGACTTCCTGGTAGATGGTATTGCTGCATATATATATTTGGCGAGATCAATTGAGTCATTTCTACAGGAAAGTGCCATGTGTGACATGATAATGAGTATTTGTAGAAAGCTGTATGGCCAGTTGAAGTGCTACATACAGATGTGTGATCCTTTTCCTTACCCAGACTTAAACAGATTAAGTTGTCCTTATTCCCTTTATTTATGATTGAATTTTGCATCTAAGAATCCTAAGTTGTTTCCTATTCTGAATCTGCATTTCCCTTTAATAACTTCTTGTGTGTTGTTAGGATACTAAAACTTTATTAAGCTGTATCATCTTTCCAGTATGAAATGCCAATACTTAATTACCAGCACTACTTGGATGTGCTTCAAGCTATGAGCTTTTATTTTTTTTTCATCCAGCAGGTGAAAACATCCACACTGTATAAAAACTCTTGCTTTCTTCATTTCAACAATAATCGTATCAAAGCAGAAGTTGGTGACTAGAAGCGCATTTAAGGATGGATCCTGCCCTGCTGAAATTATATTGAAATTATGTTCACTATCTTATACTTCATTCTTCTGAAAAAGATAATTATGCAGGGATTTAGGCTATTGCTGACCTTTCTATGGTAAACAAGAACATCATTTATGATGCTTCCAAACTCCTAGACAGGACTTATTATAATCCTGAAAAAAGCCATAGCAAGTATAAAGAGAAAAAGAAAATCCTGCTTCAGGAGTTTTAGTTTTCTATAAAACTGGGAAATAAACAAGTCTTAAGGAAGGATCTTATCAAATACATTACCATATTTCACTGACTGCAGTAATGCTGACCTGAGTCATACTAGTGGTGGTGGCTGGAGAGCAGCCTCTGTCTTACAGAAGCTTCTAATACTCTTTCAGGAAGTACCCACTTGATAATTATTTATGTTCTAGAGATGTCTGAAGGTCTGGCCAAATAAGACAACTGACTGTGAGAAGGTGTGTGTGTGTAGTACTGTTTCACTTCAGGGCTTTGTGACCTGTACAAACAAAATTGAAAAGGAGCGGTGAGGAGTCTTGCCCTTTCTGTCATGTAGCTGGGCCTTGGAGATAGGAGGGATTTTCACGTAAGTAACTTGTAAGATAGCAGGGAGCTGAGCTGTTTTAACAAAAAACAACTGTGTTTCTGCCAGTGGGTTAAGTTCTGGAATGAGCAACAAGCCATGGGTTTGCTCCTGCGTCAGCCCAGCCGTGTGAACGATGTTACCTGGAGGGTAAGAACCTCCCAGGTAAAAGCTTGGAAGTGGCAGAACCAGGACAACCACAGGGCAGCCACTGCCAGCAGAACACCTTGCTATGAATGAAGCACTGGATTAATTAATTCAATTTTACACAATTCAATTCACTTATACAATTTATTTATACAATTCAGTACACTTAATTCAAAGTAGATGAAACATTCCCTCACATCAGGACAAATAAGGGTTTTTTTTTTCAGGTTACCCAGTTTGTTAGTTCTTCATCTGAGACTGCAAAGTCACTTCCTAAAAGTCTGTTTAAGATCTGCAACAGAAGTGGCACAAAGAAGGTGGAAAAAAAAAGTTAATTCTGAGATGGAGGAGGATCTTGGAGACCTGCAATTGCAGGCAACACAACTGTCAGGTCACAGCTTACAGAACAAATAGCAATAGAAATTTTTACATTTATACCATTATGGCTTAATTATAAAAGAAATCCTACGAAGTATTCTTGGTTGGGCAGAACCCATTGAGTGATCTAGACAAAGGAAAAACACTAAATGCATTCTGAAGAGTCTGAGTCTGCCAAACAATGGCTTTCAGTGTTAGATCAACTTTGACACTGTTTAAAATGAAGTTAGCAGCATGCAAGAAGTGATTGTACAGATCTGATGTGCACGCCACAAAACATGCGGGAAATATCTTTGCCTTTTGTAGTGCTCTGATACAGCACACCCAGAAAGAACTGTTCTTAGCACCATCTGAAGTTGAACTTGATGACCTTGAAGGTCTTTTCCAACCTGAGCAATTCTATGCGTGTCGGGAAAGCTCGTTTCACTGAAGGAAGGAACAGAAAAACTCTGTTAGTCACTGCCAAGTGCATTGGTTGATGAAGCGTAATGGCTGCTGTAGGAGTCTCCAGAGTCTTGGTGTATTGCTGATGGGTAGCAATGTTTTCTGATTATTTAAAGAGCAGTTAGTGTGGATGCTGTGGTTACAATTACAAGCCAAAATTCTACTTCTCTGAGGGGATGAAAGGTGTTTTTTTTTTTTTTTTAAAAAAAAAAGGACTTTTGTGTTGTTATACACAAGGCGCATGCAGTATGCACAAGGCGCATGCAGTATGCAGTGTGGTCACTTTTAAGACTGCTCCAGCAAATATGTCCGCCTAGTATGTTAAAACCATACTAACAAAAATGGTTTCAGAATTAATGGATGGTGTTGGCTAAAATAGGATGATGATCAGGATGAAGCATATCTATGTACTTGTGGCTGTGTAATGGATGTATAACCTATACAATGTCTGGTGCTAGAATGTACATCAATACTTTTACATTTATGCATTGGTATTGAATCACAGTTTGTCATGCCTCTCGTCATGATATGCTTACCATTTAAATACAGAGACCTCATACAGCAAGGCAATTAGGTAAATTAAGTACACGACCTTCAGTTTAATTCTAAGCCTGGGACCAATTACAATGGAATCAAGTAAACTGATTCTGCCCAGCTCTGGAAGTATTGTACAAGTAGGACTCCAGAAATGCTCTATCTATATGTGTTTCCTGATGAGAAAACTCATCACAGCTTCTTAAATGATATTCACTAAGACAGACTTTTCTGCACCCTGCCACTTGGTGCTCCCAGTTTATACACTACTGTAGAAGCTGAAAGGTCTGTTTAGGAGTATCCCATCTCAGTAACGATGGTTCCCATCTTTCAGAATATTCTTCTATAACTAGATTTCCTTCTGCTCAGTGCTGGTTCTCTGTAGGTAACTAAAACTTTCCTCTGCTAGCCTACAGGATATTGGTCTGCTGTAACAGTAGTTGAGTCTGCAGTGTATGGGTTCTGTGTGCATATCAAGAGCACATCTGGTATCTGATGAAAATGATCCCCATGAATCCTGATTGACCTAAATATTTACTTGTTTTGTTAAGAAATCTGGATTTATGAACTTTATTTATAGGATACTGAAGTAATACTCACCATACTAGTCATTCTCATCTTCAGCTTGCTGCAGTTTCATTTGTCTTTTATTAGCATTATTTAGAGTATTTATTGCCAGTGTTGTTTTTAGGGTTAGTACTTCAAGCAAACACAGCAACAATATTGATTTAACACACTGCCTATTGAATGCTGAGATTTGGTTGACTAGGTATTACAACACCAACATTTTTATAGGGAAGAAACACCATTTTATGTACCACATGGTGAGAGAAAGTTACTATATATATATATATGTATATTCAAATTTATTATCCATCCAAAAAGGCACTAGTTCCAGACACTTGCTTCTGCTTTTCCTTAAAACACATTATGCATCATATAATGCTATTGTAAAACTGAGTTTACAACCCCAGCAGTACAGGTACCAAAATGTTAATTGCGTAGACTCACCTGCCCTGAGCTGGACATGTGGTGTGAGTGGATGACATGAGCCCTAAGCCCAACTGCAAGGTACTGGAAAGTATTTACTCTGTTTTCAGCAATGTTTCACTTAGGGATGGAGTATTTTACTACTGGCAGGAGTTTTCAATGTATAAAGGGAAAGCTTTGTGAAGAAAGCATTTTTCATAATTCCTATAGGCTACAAACTGGAAAATATCTAGGGCTAAAGCAACTACTTTAGAAGGTATAAGAAATGCAAAATTAATGGAAGAAATTACCTATTCCTTACTGTCTCTCTTAGTCAGACACAGCCTCTGCCTGTCCTAATCTATTATCCTGTCAACGCTGATGAATAGCAACAGAAAATCAGTTTTACTAAAAGTCAGATGTTTAAACTTCAGAGGAAACAAAATAAAAATGCATAGCCTAAAATTTCTGCAGCTAGCTAGATTTGTATTCTGTTCCTCAGGAAAAGCCAGGCGATGTAATTTAGCTTTGAAAAAATGGCACTAGGATTCAAACCTCACTCAGAACTCAGCTGATTTCTGTTATGATACCACTAACCATCCATCAACAAGGAGAATTAAAAGCTTAAAAGTACAATTTAGAAACAGTACACAGAGTGGGCTTTTTTATTTTCCTATGGACAATTTTGATTTGGTCATAAATAATGTTTAAATACTTTGTTCTGAATCTACAACCATAGAGAGTTGTTCTGTTCTCCAGATATTTGTACTTAACTCTGTAACAGAATATATTAGAAAAAAATGATAGAATATTTCTAAGAATGTAGAAACATCATCTTTGTATGCAGCTCAGTTATTTCAGTGCTTTCATCTGCACCTTTTCAGTCACTCAGCTTCCCTTTGATGAATTCCATAAAATTAACCAAATAAAAAATAAGCTAAATTAATATATTGGAGAAAGATTTTGGATCTCTACATATTCACTCTTTGGGAACTAATTAAAATTGATTTTGCGACTCTTGGTTTTTAATGCAATTCTACAATATGACTGCTTTTTCTTATGATTATTTCATGGTTCTGAATCAGGAGTAATGTAACTGGTGCCCAGAAGGTTTGACACTCACAATTTTTTGGTCATAAAGATTTAGGTTTTCTAAGAGAGCTTAACTTGATTTATCTATGTTGAAAAAAGGTATGGTGCAGGCATCAATCTCTTTGATCTACTAAGTTGTGTGATGCACTGCCCTAACAATCCAGTAAGCTGGTCTAGAACATTGAAAATAGAGTAATTTTCTTTGGTGGTGATTCCGAACATGAGAGAAAAATGAATTACAATAAGAATGCAAACCCTCTATATCCCAGTTTGCGATGCAGTAGTTGAACATCAAAACTGACCTTCATAGTTTTGGAAGAAAGAAAAGATTGTACTTCCTTCTGCTCCCAGTTTGAATTTTTGCTTGGTTTTTAATATTTTGTTATCTAAGTATCTTCCTGATTGGTCAAGATTCTCTGAAAGGGTAAAGAAGGGCAACAAGGCTTGTGAAGGGCTTGGAGAATATGCCCTCTGAGGAGCAGATGAAGGAACTGAGGCTATTTAGTCTGGGGAAGAGGAGGCTGAGAAGAGACCTTATTGCTCTCTTCCAATACCTGAAAGGTGGTTACATCAAGAGCGGGATCGGTCTCTTCTCACTGGTGACTGGTGACAGGACGAGGGGAAATGGCCTCAAGTTGCACCAGGGGAGGTTTAGGTTGGATATCAGGAAAAACTTCTTTACTGAAAAGGTTGTTAAGCACTGGAATAGGCTCCTCAGGGAGGTGGTTGAGTCACCATCCCTAGATGTTTAAAAACCATTTGGATGTGGTGCTCAGGCACATGATGTAGCTGAGGGTTGTTAGAGGTAGGGTAGTATGGTTAGGTTGTGGTTGGATTTTGATGGTCTTTTAAAGTCTTTTCCAGCCTGAGCAATTCTATGAGTCTATGATTAAAAAGAGGATTCTACAGTAGATTTGAATCTGAGCAAAATCCCTTGGTTTATTGTTTTTTGTTTGTTTGTTTGTTTGTTTTTGTTTTTAAATATGAGCATGGCCACTTGTGAACAAATAAATCAGAGTTCATGTGGAAATCAAAATATTGCTTATGGAGTAACTCTGGATTTTGCTTGGTTCACCTGACTAAATTGCAACCAATAAGAAAGTTCTCTTTAATTCAGTACACAGTAAGAAACATTTGACTTTGAATTACCACACTGCCATACAGGTCACTTTTGAACATTGATTTTGAAAATACGTTATTCAATTCTGTTCTCTTTAGAATTAGTTCACTAGTTTGGATTTGTTGTATGTTTTTCTTTTTTTGGGGGGTCTTTGGAAAAGTAGATCCAGTTGCAAAGGCACAGTTTGCTTTCAAAGATAACTGCGAAACCAAAAATTGTACTCTAATAATTACAACTACTCAAAAGAAATTTATGTCATTAAACAGTGATTTTCCTTAACTTAATGGCTTTTCTGAAGAAAATAACATGTAATTAAGCACTGATTCAGTAACTATAGGAATGAAACCTGACAGGGGAAAGAAAGTTTCTGCCACCACCGCAAGAATACCATGGTTAGGCATGAAGCAGCAGGTCTGATGACTTTATGGGAAATACCTTCTAGCCCATCCTGAGCAAGGTAGCAGGAAGCAGAGATCCTCACAGTTTATACAATTTATTCTTCCTGTATTTGAAATGGTTAAACATAGATAGCTGCTGAAGAGCAAGCAACACCAGTGTAAGAGAAAAATCTTCCCTCTTGGAGGATGTTTCTGCAGGGCATGGTCTTGTGACAAAGAATATGATTATTTTGTCATTTTAACACGATGGCAAGTACTGTCATAGGTAACAAAGACTTCATATGATGTGCAGAACAAGTCTGACTTAGTAGCACTCTTTTTGTTTACTGCATTTTGCTTCGGAACTTCCTTAGCTATTAGCACGTAGTAAAAGTCTGCCTTTCCTATAGGCATGTAACCCCAACAGTTTCTCTTTTAAAACTAAGTCAGTTCTCAGTTGCCAGGTGAAAAACATAAGTAAAAACATGCTCCTGTTAAAATACAATAGAAATGTAAAATCATAAAATGGCTTGGGTTGGAAGGAACATTAAAGTTACCTAGTTCTAGCCTCCCATCATGGGAAGGGTTGCTAGTCTTCACATCTGGCACTAGATCAGGGTGGCATCACTTGATGATGCCATTAAGTTTTTTGCATTTATATTCCATCCTCACTTCTTGAATATTGTGATTTCTACTAAAATGTAGCCATGTTGAAAAAGAAAGAATAAGTTTTTACATTTGCATAACTTTAATGATTGAACTAATTGAGCTTAATGTTTCCTTCAAAGTTCCCACTTTGGCTGGCATTGCTAGCATTGAAATTGTAAATATATATCTCAAAAGGAACGTATTTTTAGTACCTTTCATGAGATTGGAAATGAGGCCTTAAGATGTAAAACACTTTTTCATCTTAGCGGTAATTCTTATCTCACTTTTGTATGTAAGCAATGTGCTATGGAGGATGTCAAATTGTGTATGTTGTTAGCTGTATTACAAATTTGCCTGCTTGATTTTTTTTTCCTTAATTCAATCAAAAGAAGCTTTTAGAATGAACAAGTAGGATATGAAGCAAGGACCAGACAAGAAACCATTCTGTACATTACCTCGTAAGAATTAACGGTGAGGCCATTAATGGAGAAGTAATTAAAATCATATCACTGCTTTATCAAAAGGATACTTATTCATTAAAAGCTTCCTCATATTAAAACAGAAAGCCAACTTTATATTTCAGTACAGTTTATGCAAAACCAACAAATGAAGACAGTGACTCTAATGAACCAATGTTAATAGGATTTTTGTTCTTCATATACATATCTGTATATAATTTTGAACTTATATGCAGCATATTTATTTCTTAGGAGCAGTTTCCATTTAAAAAGCTGTTTGTCTTAAGCAACTAGAGGAAGGTTTTTTGTGTGTGCCTATTGCATAGCAGGATTGAGAAGCAGAGGCTGAATTTGAGTTGAATCCAGGGCTTGTTATCAAGGGTGTAGAAGTAATGATCTTTCCCTGCCTTCAGAGGGAGAGCAGTAAGATCTGCAGTATGGTTCATTATTCCTCGTGTGAACACAGTAACATAAGGAAAATTTATACTGTGCATTGTTCTTGTCTCTTCCTCATGCTGAAATAACACAAGCTATAGCACTTTCAGCACAGGACCTTTATATAGCTGAAAACGAAGATTTTGTAGAGTCATAGAATGGCCTGGGTTGGAAAGGAAAAAATTTAAAGCTGTCTTATTTAGAGATTCCTCCGTGTGTCCTCATGGAGTCCAACATTCATGCCAGCTAATGGTGGGAAACTTACTTTGATTTCTAGCTGCCAGATCAGCCTGGTGGGTCATATACGCATCATTGGGACTTAAAAATAAGATTCATGAAGTCATTCTGTATTGTATTGCTTTCAAATCCAGGCATGTTTACACATGTGTATTTGTATTCAAAACTGAGCTGTGTGACTTTTGTAAAACGGCTGATGGATGGATCCCATTATACCTAATGTGTTGAAGTCACAGAAGTTTGTTCCACAGCCAGAATATGTCCTGTTCTGTTTATTCTAGGATTTTAACATCTTCATCCTAAAATATGTGTCTACACTCACGTATATGCTGATATTTGCATATAGAAATAGGTAGGTCACTCTGAAAGTAATGCTTATACTTACAATATTCTTATTTCCGTGGAAGCTACAGCAGATGCAAAGAGCACAACGCTGTTTGATGGAGCAGATTCTCACCTTCAAAACAGTATTTTTCAACATAGTCACCAGCATTAGTCATGCATTTTCACCAGCCATGAACAAGATCCTGTATGCCACACTCATGGCCATCTGGAACGTGGCTTGTCTTTCACATCATTGTCACCACTGTTGAAATGCACTACCCATCGCCTCACTGTGCTCACATCTACTGTCTGGTCTCCATAAACATTCAGCAAGTGTTTATTAATCTCAGTGGGTGCTATTTTTTTCCATGTGAAGGAATTCAGTGGCACACCTTTGCTTCATACGCACTTCTTTGTCAGATGCCATTCTGTCAGAGTGCCCCTCTGCTGCCATCTGTCACAAGGAACAAAATGTAATGGAGTATCGGTGGAAAGGTTCGACCTCTACTGCCATACCACCAACATCCATCTATGGCACTGTGGGCCAACATTATTAGTACCAAATCCCTGATTATTGAATGGTAGAGAATAACTACTATGAAGAGGGCCATGCATTGGTGTATTCACAGTACGCCCAGGCGTACTAATACTAATTTAGAGTAATTAATGCTTCTTTAGTTTTCTACTGAACAAATATTGACACCTATAACGAAAGTAATTGGTACATATAACGTATGTTGGCACTTAACTGGTTTTGAAGTTGAATCTTTTTTTTTGTCTGCTAATCTTTTAAAACTCCAAGATTGGAAGTTGTGCTAAATTTTGCCAATTCTATTGCTTTCAAAATCCTAACATCTTCAGACAACATTTTTTCTTTTTCTTATAAATCACAACTTCTAATATGGGTAATTGTATATAGAAAAATACCATGGAGGTATTTATCAATTGACATTCGATCTCTTGTTCTCTATGAAATACTTATTTAGCAGCTATCTTGCAGGCATTGTTTCACTTCTTTTTGTCTTTTCCTAGTGTTTTTCTGTTTGCAGTTAAATTGAAATATTCGACAGTGATAAAACCAGAATTCTCAACTGCTTTGCTTTCTATAACTCCTCATAATCTTTTAGGCTTGGTATAGAAAACTTCATACTTAGACAGGGGTGCTGAGAAACAGTTTATTCTGACTCCTATGTGCAAAAATAATAGTAATATTAATAATAATTATACAGAAGTGTTTTTTTCTATATTCTTAAAGTCCACCAAGAGCTGAAGTGCTTGGAAAATGTGATTTTAAGGATGAAAGATCTGGCTTATTTCTTCCTGATTAAGCTATGATATGATGATATCCTGTGGGCTTTTCCTGCTTAAAAGGTTTGTTGAAATGTAACAATAAAGTGGAGTGCCACAAAAGTGTTTTCATGGAGTTTGATAGAGCAAGTTCTTTGTCTGGAAGGATAAGTAACTGTACTTCTTGATTTGTAACTTGTGCTGCGTTGGACTTTCAAGGCAGCTGTTAAAGTTACCCATTAAGTCACTGAACCTGTTATATAGCAGAAATACGACATCCAAGATCATGTTAATAGCACTTACTACTTTTGATGTAATTCTCCCAGGCAATTGCTTTACATTTGAGATCTATTAGCTCATATTAAGAGAAAAAGCTGCTTAAAAGACATCTAAGAGTATGGAAATCTGGCCACCATGGGACAAATTGTGGCCTAGGCCATATGGGATCAGCTCCAGCCAGAGATGGAAGATGGCTGGGTACAGCAAGAAAAGTATGGGTCAGTGTTGTTCAGCATTGCTACTTGTGAACAATACAAGGTTATAGACATGAATTTCCAAACTTGCCCCAAAGGTATTCGAATGGCATGAGAAATACTGCTCTGCACAGAAGCCTCATGCAGGCTGAACATGATTCAGATCTCCTAACAAGAGCTCGAACAAAATGCTAGTAGTGGAGCTACAGAAAACATCATTACAGAGCTATACAAACGTTGTTTTGAACACAAGGAAATTGTGATAAAAGAATTTACCCAGGATTTCAGAGCAAACCCATTCTTGCAGTGGTTCACTCTGCTTTGGTACTTGTCTGTACTACAATAAAACGTTCTGGTAGAAATAAATTTCTGAATGACTGTTAATAGAATGAGGTAATATTAATTCCGAGTTCATTTCTCTAGGATCTACTCGAAGTTAATTGCTGATAGCATTGTTTTCCCTGTCACTGTTTTTCCAAGTGTTAAAATGAGCAATAACATTTGGCTTGATCTGATATTAATTTGGTCATTCTTGGCAGAGAAACCAATTCTTTTGGATGCAATTTAATTCTTGAAAATGATGAGGAAGTCTTAATTTGCCTGTAGTCTTTATCAACTTTGGACTTCGCAAGAGTATAAAATTTATTTTAAGTTCTACTTTTTCTGTAACTATTTTATTACTCTCTCTAATATAATTTCCTGTGCTTCTATAGCCCTCCTTTGTCTCTGATCACTCTAATAACATTACAAAATAATTGAAACCATTTATTTAAATATAAAGCCCCCCTTTTTTCTTTTTCCTCTTAATGTAACAACTATGATAAATATACTATTTACCCAAAGAGTATTACAATATTATTTACTTTCAGAAGTGATCAAGACTAAAAAAAAGAACCATGTTAGTACATAGTTATAATTTTGGAGAAGGTAAGAATTTAAAACTGGAGGTGCACTGTGGTGTTTCCCTCACAGATTTATAAACAGCATTAATTCCAATTTGCGCCAAGTTCAGAAACTGGAATAGCTGGTAGTAATTCACTATCTGGATGCCTCAAACTCTTAACTTTGACAATCTCTGTTCCTTTGTATTCGTTTCCAGGAGAAATTCAGAAGGAATATTCAGATTATTCAGAAATTCAGGAGGAACTGGAAACTGTGATGCACTCGGAAAGTTATGACCTTGCTGCTATCACAGAAACATGGTGGGATGACTCCCACAATTGGGATACTGCCATCAACGGCTATAGACTCTTTAGGAGAGATAGGCGAGGTAGGAGGGGTGGGGGAGTTGCTCTCTATGTCAGAGATTGGATAAACTGTGAGGAACTCCCCACGAGAAACAGTCAGGAACAGGTTGAGAGCCTGTGGGTTAGGATTAGAGATGGGACTAACATAGGTCAGCTGGTGTTAGGGGTATACTACAGACCACCTGATCAAGGGGAGGCTGTTGACGAGGCTTTCTTGCTCCAGATGCGTGAGATGTCTGGCTCACGGGCTCTTGTCCTGGTGGGGGACTTCAACCATCCGGACATCTGCTGGGAAAACCACACGGCGAGCTGCAAGAGCTCCAGAAGGCTCTTGGAATCCATTGACGATAGCTTTCTGGTTCAGGTATTGGACAGACCGACCAGAGGTGAAGCGTTGCTAGACCTGCTGCTCACCAACGCTGAGGAGATCATCAAAGGCGTCAAGGTCGGAGGCTGCCTGGGCTCCAGCGACCACGCCCTGGTTGAGTTTGTGATCTCAAGCGATGTGGGCCTGGCAAAGAGCAGGATCAGGACACTGAACTTTAGAAAAGCAGACTTCAAGCTACTCAATGGATTGCTGGCCAAGATCCCCTGGCGCGCTGCCCTCAAAGACAAGGATGTTGAGGAGAGCTGGCGGCTCTTCAAAGATGCCCTCCTGGAAGCACAAGAAGTCTCCATTCCTCTGAATAAGAAAGTGGGCAGGCGAGGTAGGAAACCGGCCTGGCTCAGCAAGGACCTGCTGAGAGAACTGAGGGCGAAGAAAGGGGTGTACAAGCTCTGGAAACAAGGCTGTGTCACCTGGGAAGAGTACAGGGATGCCGTCCGGACTTGCAGACGTGGGATCAGGGAAGCCAAGGCGCAGGCAGAACTGAACTTGGCAAGGGACGTGAAAAACAATAAGAAAACCTTCTACAGGTACATTGGCCAGAAGAGACAGGCCAAAACAGGCGTACCTACTTTGGTAAATTTAAAAGGAGAACTGGCTTCAACAGATGAAGAGAAAGCTGAGGTGCTGAATGAGTTCTTCACCTTGGTCTTCACTGGTGGCCAGGATTCTAGTCTTTTTCACGTCCCTGAACCCTGCATCCCCAAACCTCTATGTGGGGACCAAGGAGGTAAATCCCTCCCGACTGTAAGGGCAGAGCAAGTCCGAGAGTGCCTCCTTAGACTGAATGGTCTATGGGGCCAGATGGCGTGCATCCCAGGGTCCTGAAGGAGCTGGCTGAGGTGGTTGCCGAGCCGCTCTCCATCATATTTGAGAAGTCGTGGCTGTCAGGTGAGGTCCCGGATGACTGGAGGAAGGGTCACGTCACTCCCATATACAAGAAGGGGAGCAGGGAGGACCCGGGGAACTACAGGCCGGTGAGTCTCACCTCCGTGCCTGGGAAGATCATGGAACAGATCCTCCTGGACAACATGCTCGATCACATAAAGAATGAGCATGTGATCCGAGACAGCCAGCACGGCTTCACCAAAGGAAGGTCATGCCTAACTAATCTTGTGGCCTTCTATGATGGAGTGACGGCATTGGTGGACGAAGGGAAGGCGACCGATGTCATTTACCTGGACCTGAGCAAGGCCTTTGACATGGTCCCCCACCACATCCTCCTCTCCAAATTGGAGGGAAGTGGATTTGATGGGTGGACGACCCGATGGATAAGCAATTGGTTGAAAGGCCGCAGACAGAGGGTGGTGGTCAATGGCTCTATGTCCAGGTGGAGGCCGGTAACAAGTGGTGTCCCCCAAGGGTCTGTCTTGGGACCGGTGCTCTTTAACATCTTTATTAATGACATCGATGAGGGAATTGAGTGCACCCTCAGCAAGTTTGCTGACGACACCAAGCTGAGTGGTGCGGTTGATACGGTGGAAGGAAGGGATGCCATTCAGAGGGACCTCGACAGGCTGGAGGGCTGGGCTCGGGTGAACCTAATGAGGTTCAACACGGCAAAGTGCAAGGTTTTGCATTTGGGCCGGAAGAACCCCAGGCACCCGTACAGGCTGGGAGGAGTGGTCCTTGAGAGCAGCTCGGCAGAGAAGGACCTGGGGGTCCTGATGGACGAGAGACTGAACATGAGCCAGCAGTGCGCTCTGGCAGCTCGAAAGGCAAATGGGATCCTGGGCTCCATCAGGAGAGGGGTGGTCAGCAGGGAGAGGGAGGTGATTGTCCCTCTCTACTCGGCTCTTGTGAGGGCCCATCTGGAGTACTGTGTCCTGGTGAGGAGCCCTCAGAACAAGAAAGACATAGAGATTTTGGAAAGGGTCCAGAGGAGGGCAACTAAGATGATCAGGGGGCTGGAGCACCTCCCCTATGAGGACAGGCTGAGGGAGTTGGGCTTGTTCAGCCTGGAGAAGAGAAGGCTGCGGGGTGACCTCATTGCAGCCTATCAATACCTGAAGGGAACCTACACCCAGGAAGGGAGTAAACTCTTCAAAAGGGCTGACAACAGCAGGACTAGGGGAAATGGATCCAAGTTGAAGGAGGGAAGATTTAGGTTGGATGTTAGGGGGAAGTTCTTTACAAGGAGAGTGGTTAGGCCCTGGAACGGGCTGCCCAGGGAGGTTGTGGATGCCCCGTCCTTGGACGTGTTCAAGGCCAGGTTGGACGGGGTCCTGGGCAACCTGATCTGATTGTGTGTGTTTGGTGGCCCTGATAGGCAGGGGGGTTGGAACTACATGATCCTTGAGGTCCCTTCCAACCCGGGTGATTCTGTGATTCTGTGAATATGCTGGATGCTTTCCAGGGTTGAGCCTGTGTGGCAGAGCTGCTGCTGGAGAATTGGTGGGCTGTAGGCACACATGGGAGAGGGAAGGGCCCCACCAAACACACACCTTTCTTCCAGGTATGCTTTTAAGAGTTTATGACTAACCCTACAATGGGCAGTGGAATTAAAGGTATTCCAAGATCTGAAGCACACTATGTATTCCCATTCTGCCTGATTAATTGGAATAGAGTGTATTAAATGGGATGGAAAAAGTGTAAGTTGAATGGGGGAAAAAAAAAAAAAAAAAAAAGACAGTAATTCATAATAGTAAGTAATTGCAACTTTATCTGCTGATGAATGCTTGCTTCATAAGTTTTCTCACTTGTTGTCGTCTTTATTTTGTACCAATTCCTGGAAAGATTTGAATTTTTATTTAGGGCTTTGTCCAGGACAGATTATGATATACTGTAAGATTTTTGTTGGCCTCAACATACTTTGGAGCAAGCCATTTTGATGGCATTTTCCATACTTGCTTTCATCTCCTTCTGCATTTGGCACCCTCAATTTATGTTCCTGACAAAAAATTCAGGAGTTACAATGATTTGGAGAGTAAAACACACAGATTCTGTTGTCTTGTGGTAGCTTCGGTATCACAAGGGCATTGTTAAGAATGGTTACTATATATCTCTGTTGAAATAATTATTAAATGGTGCTTAAGAGACTGATACAAAAACACTAAAATCAGAATAAAAAAAACCTACTTCTATTTTGCTCTTGCAGACAAAATTTTACTCAGTGAAGTACTTAGATTTTATGGTCAGCTGAAAGCAGAGAATATCAAGAACTCAGATTGATAAGAAGCATCCTGGGCTTCTAGGATTTTGGTTACTTAGTAATCAATTCCTCCAAGGAATGCATTCAATTTAGTAATATTTCTTGATTGAAAACTGTTTTGAAAGTTCTGGGATGCATTATTTTTGTTAATGGTATCTCAGTTAATCGTTATGAGCTGTGCCAAGAGTAATTTTTCTCATTTGTTGCAACTTGTGCTGTTCCTCCCCAGCTACCAGAAGCATTTCCAACATCCATGTAGAAATACAGGGTGCAATACTTCAGGCTGTATGCTAAACACAGGTATATAGCCCCAGTCTCTTTACAATGTGTTAGCTGAAAAAAAAAACTTCATCTGCATGCCTTGCCTAATAGCTATTTCAGCAATCACATTGGGGAAAAGTGGTTTAGTTCTAAGCACTAGTTAGTGGGATAGGTGAAAAACTATTTATATGCTTCATATGAAGGAAGGAATAGAATTACACACACCACAGACAAAATGCATGGTTCTCCCTGACAGCAAACCAACCATTAGGAGCACACATGTAGCTGAGTTGGGGATGAGCGCTAAGAGGAAGGATGAAACAACAATATTCCAGTGTTCTACTTTGGGAAAATACCCCAGGAGTGCAACATCCTTTGATGGAACCAGCCAGAATCCCAGCATCCTTCATTTGTCTTAATCTGTATTACTTGCCACAAGGCAAGTGTCCAGATGGGTTTTTAATATCTCCAGAGAAGGAGACTGCACAACCAGAGCCTGTTACCGGGCTCTGTCAGCCTTAAAGTAAAGAAGCACTTTCTCATGTTGCAAAGAAACTTCCTGCGTTCTGCTTTGTGCTTGCTGCCCCTTGTCCTATTGCTGGGCACCACTGAAAAGAGCCTGGCCCCACCCACTTGAAATCTGCCCATTAGATATTTATAAGCAGTGATAAGATGCCCTCTCAGCCTTCTCTGTGTCAGGCTAAACTGTCCTAGGTCACTCAGCCTTTCCTCACATAGGAGATACTACAGGGCCTCAATCATCCTTCCGGCCCTCTGCTGGATTCTCTCCAGAAGTTCTTTGTCCTCTTTATTGAACTGGGGAGCCCAGAACTGGATGCAGTACTCCAGATGTGGCCTCATCAGGGCAGGGTAGAGGGGGAGGATCACCTCCTTTAACCTCTTGGCCACGTTCTATTTAATACACCCCAAGATACCACTGGTCTTCTTGGCCACAAGGGCACACTGCTGGCTCACGATTGACTCGTTGTCCACCAGGACACCCAGGTCCTTTTCCAGAGTTCTTTTGCAGCAGGTCAGCCCCTAACTTGTACTGATGTGTGTGGTTATTCCTCCCCAGGTGTACAATTTGAAGAAATGTTTATACACCATAGGGTGAAGTAACTGTAGAGCTTGTATTGTTCACAGCTCGAGATAAAATTTATATGGACTAACAATGAATGTCCTCAGATTTTATAAAGTTGGAGAAGAAAAACAGGCTTCTGCGTGTGCATGTGGAATATGAACATACGCATTTCAAATGCATGCTGTTGAGTGCTGACATGGATATAGTTCCAAAATGGTCTTATTTTCCTGTTTTGAAATTCTATTTCTTTTGTTGGCTCTTCTGCGGATAGTTTTTCTGAGATCTTCAGGACTGCTTCCACGATAACAGCTAAAGCAAACATAACTCTTGAACTTGTTTATTACATTTTGCTATTTAAAGAGGATGTCACTGGTTCTGCTGCATGGAGGCATATGTAAAGCCATGAGGAACAGAACCCTTGTCATATCACTCTGACTGTGGCATACCTACTGCAAAGCCAAATTTAAATCCTATGTGACAAAGCAGTACATGCATAAACAGCATATCCATTGTTTCTGTCACATCAGTCTTTAAGACTATATGACTTTACCATGGATAAACTGTTCAATTCTATCCCAGTCACCAACGTCCTTGGGGAGATACTAAGGATGTATTAGCATTCTATGAAGAAAAATAAATTATATGTTGTTTTCTGTTCATGATAGATGTATTTCCAGAATAAGTAAAAAAGTTGGGCTATGATACAGAGTGAGTAGGAAGAAATGCAAGTGAAATTTACAAAATACCTACGTAAATTAGAATTAATGTGCTGAGCAGATTCAGTTAACAAGAGTGGGCTGATTTGAAAAACTGATTATGATTTGAATATTAATTCCTAAGGACAGAAAAGTAATCTAGAATAATTTAGAGTCTATATTTTTGTATACATCATAATAACTTAACTAACAGCTAAATCATTACAGGACCAGAATTCCATACATCACCTGCACTCAGGTGTCTGTCGAGGTGCATCATGTAGCTCTGTAACACCTGAGCAAGAAAAAGAGATTTTCTCCTTTTAAGTAATTTATTTATTTTAACTAAAACCTACTTCATTTGAAATATGCTTTTCTGTGCGGTTATGTTGTGTCAAGGTCCACAGGCATTTCATGTTTTTAAACCAAAGAACTGTCTTTCTTCAAAGACGATAGTAGTCAATGGAAAAGTCTTCATTAATTTATCCAGAAAATATCTGCTTTGAAGTAATTCAGTTAACTGTGGCGTACTGAAAGCGTTCCCCAACCAATTTGAAGAATAGTTTGTCAATCCCAATGGTATAGATAGGAAACGGTAAGAAAAGCTGACAAATCTTTGCTCATAATACAGGAAGTCTTTCAATATTAAAGAATGAAATGGCTGCATTTGAGTCATCTTAATGGTATCATTAAGATGCCTTTCTGTTAGAGCCATTACAAATTAAAGAAGTTGACAGCTTGAAAAATCTTAGTGAGGGAAGAAGTGCAGTTGAGACGGAACAGAACTGAAAGGCTTCAGAACTTGGTCATCTTAGTTTAAAGGGACTTAAAAGCTCTCTGTCTTGTGAGGCTTGTAAAATAGTTTTCACGTGTTATATTCTCCCAAGATGCATGTACAAATGGCTTGAGAATGAATACAAAGAACTGTTCATACAGGATGTAACAAACAGCAATATGGTTGCAGAAGAGGCAAGAGTAGAAGGGTGTTTGTGCAGGAAATGCAATGCCTGGAGCAGGACAGCAGTCCACTCGGTGAGGAAGGTGAGGACTGGCAACCTTGCACATAGTAGGGGATTGAAACTACATGATCATTGTGGTCCTTTTCAATCCATCCATTCTATGATTCTATGACTGTGCAGGACTGACCCTTTCAACTATCAGCACCTAGTTGTACATGTTCATAAGAAATCTCAGGTCCTAAAAAATCAGCAACAAAGCTTTTGTGGATATCCAAGACATCCCCGTCTTGCTCATCTAATTGCTTCAGTAGGTAGGTGTCCACTTGAGTAACTGTGCAGTTCTCTTGTGATTGTCTCTAAATGCCTTCACCCAATCGTTTTCCTTTTCAATGGATAGAAATCTGTATATTCATTCTCTCCAGAGCCAAAGTGCTGTTGTTGTTTAGTTGTCTTAAAGCAAGAAAAGGTCTGAGGGATGCACTTAGCTGATCAGCCGCTTCTGGAGATTTCCTAGTAGCTCTTAGCATAGGGCTGTCTTAGAGAAGCTGCCAAGATGTAGCTGGATTAGTTCAGGTGACAATAATCTACATGTCTTCTTAATGTACTTCTTGTATTATGTCATACTTCCTTTAGCATTCCTTCCAAACAAAAAAATCAAGCAGATACATTTCAACTGCAGTGTCTTCATAGAATCATAGAATGGCCTGTGTTGAAAAGGACCACAATGAACATCTAGTTTCACACCCCTGCTATGCAGGGTCACCAACCCGCAGACCAGGCTGCCCAGAGCCACATCCAGCCTGGTCTTGAATGCCTCCAGGGATGGGGACATCCACAACTTCCTTGGGCAACCTGTTCCAGTGCCTCACCACCCTCTGTGTGAAAAACTTCCTCCTGATATCTAACCTAAGCCTCCCCTGGCTCAGTTTAAAACCATTCCCCCTTGTCCTATCACTATCCATCTTCGTAAACAGCATCTTATCTTCTGTGTTCGTGTATAGACAGAAAAAAAATGTATTTCACATTTTGTTTCCATTTTCTTCCTGTTCAATTATTCTGTATAAATATTAATACATTTCTACATAAGTGACTAAGGAAATTATACCCAAGTGTCATTACCAGGAAATGACGCCAATGGTTTAATAGTTTAGAAGAAGGGGTTAAAAGCATTTGCACACATATGGTGTTATATACCATTTTCTAAAATTTGGCAAATGGCATTAAGCTCACCCTTTGGTACCGTGCTGTTAACCCTTCAGTGACCACTCCAAGTATTTACAGAATGGTCTGTCCAGAAGGTGAGACGTAAGCAAGCACTGCTGGTCGCAATGAACATAACCCTCTGAAGTAGATGAAGGAGTTGGGGCAGCCTGAGCATCCGCACTTGTCTGGGAGCATCCTGGTAGCCGTGTGCCCGTGCCATCCCTCGCCCCGGCTGCCGAAGAGTGCTGTCCCTTTGTTGCAGGTGGCTGCTGCTGGTCTGTGCTTTCCTGGAGGGAATCCCTTTCACAAACAAACGCTGCTCATTGTTAGCCATCAGAGAGCATCAGTGTCAGAAAGCATCTCGTCCTGAGCCCCGGTCGTTGGCGAGGAATCCTCTCTGAAGGCGTCTCCACCTCCCTCCCTCCACGCGTCTTTTTGCCGTGCGGCGCAGCGCGATGGGTTACTGCCGCACCGCCGACGGATGAGTTCAGGCGCTCTGCAGTTACCCTCTTTTTCTTTCCTCCTTTTCTCTTCCTTCCCTTTCTCTTCTTCCCTTTCCCAGGCTCTGCTAGCCGTAGCATCCACCCTCCCGAGGGCTTTGCCCGGATCATTTATTTATCTTGTGCGCATTAAGAAACCACCATTAGGCTCTGGTGGGAGGCGCCTTACTCGCTGAGCGCTCGCCTGCCTCCCCTGCGCCGCGAGAGGAATGCACAATTGAGCAGGAGCTGCAAGCTTGGCAGGGGTTGCCGTGTGCGTGCCTATCTGTTGGCCGGATCCGTGCTTTTGCCGACTGGGTCACTGGCGTTCGCCGCTTGAAGGGCTCTTTTTTTTTTTTTTTTTTTTATTTGGCTGTGTGGTTTTTTTTTTTTTTTTTTTTAATTATTATTATTATTTTTTTTTTGCCGGGCATCCTCACCGGAGTTTTACTGCGGGCCGGACTTGAGAAGCCGCGAGGAGCCTTGCCGAGCCGAGCCTCCTGCCCCGGGCCCCGCCCGCGGATCGGCCTCCCTGGCCCAGCGCCGGCCGCGGGTTGGCCGCGGGGCCGCGGAGTGGCGGGCGTCGCGCCGCCGCCTCCCCGCCGAGCAGCCGGGGGCTGCCGCTGCGCCGCGGCCGGGCAGAGGCGGGAGCCGAGCGGGCGGGGGAGGGAGCGAGAAAGCGAGAGAAGATCCCCTGGCCCCGAGGGGCGAGGAGAAGGAGGAGAGGCGAGAAGGAGCGTGGATGTGAAGGAATGTGCCCTCCCGCAGCCGGATCCGCGCGCTTGGGATAAAAAATCGTGATAATCGAGGAGGCTGATCGCCGCGACTTATTGCACGGAGGGAAAAAAAAAAGAAAAAAAAAGGATAAAGGAGAGCAAAGCCTAGGAGTGACGGGAGAAGAAGGAGAGCGCCTTGGCTGACGCGGGCGGCGCAAGAGGAGGGCGCCCGGCGCGGCCGTCCCGCTGACTCCGCGGCCGCGGGAGGTGCGCGGGGCGGCGCGGGGGTCGCCTCGCCTCGCCTCGCTATGCCGGCGGCGTGACCGAGCGCCGCGCGCCTCTCCGCCCCGCGCCGCTCCGCTCCCCTCCGCCCACCTCCGCCGCATGCCGCCGGCATCCGCGGCGCGCTGATGCCCCGGGGCCGCGGCGGCGCTGCGGACGGCCCCTA
>NW_024884722.1:30596408-30695630 GCF_019232065.1 Centrocercus urophasianus | reverse complement strand
GTCGACCGCCGCCCGCCACCCCCAGCACCCCGCCGCTGCCCGCCTGGCCCACTGCGGCACACGCTACCTCCTCCTACAAGATCTACGTCCACGACTCGGCGCCCTCCTGGACCTTGTCTCCCTTCCAGGAATCTACCACTACTACGCCGGAGACCACCACGACCCCCAAAATCCGTAAGTGAAGCGCACCGGTCCGCTCGGGCACACCCCTCCCGCCGGTCGGGTCATTGGCATCGGGCGCCGTCCGTCCCGGGGCTATCGCAGCTCGGGGGACGCGCGGTGCCCTGCGGGAGGCCGGAGAGCGCCAAGTTCTGCTTCTCCTGGCTGTCTCTCGGCCTGTTCCCCGCTCGTGTGGCGGGCGTCGAGGCAGGAACAGCCGTGGGAGGCGGCTGGAATTCGCTGCGGTTCATAGGAAAAGCTTTCCCTTCTAGTCTGGTGTGAGGGCGGCATTTAGGAGGTGTGGGAAGCAAGGGGACAAGTGATGGCCCGCCAGGAGGGGCAGCGACACTGCTGACAGTGAGCAATGGGAGCTCGGGGCGGGCTGCGTTTCTCTGCCGGTGCGGAGTTTCTCTGGCCGTCCAGCAGCCGGCTCACACCGAAGGAGCCCTCAGCCCCGGAGGGGTGCTGTCTCCGGCGCCGAATTGGGCTGCTGGGAGGAACCCCGCCGGAGAGTGGCACCGATGCGCTCCCGAATGCTCACAGCAGCCCAGGGCTCTCTGGCTCCAGCCAGTACTGTGCCGTCTGCAGCCTCAGCCCGTGACTGGCTATTTTTTTTTAAGCGGAGGAGGTGGCTCGTTCCCTAGTTGCTCTTTGTGTCTGGCTCTTCCTGCACTGCGAGGCACAAACCGAAGGATTTGGGTTCGGTCCGAAATTTCGTTTGAGTTGGGTGCATCAACTTTCAGCTTCTCGTAAAGGTTATTTAGGACAAATGCAGTCCGTGCCAGAGGAACTTCTGTGTGGTGCTATTTAGTGAAATGCTCAATTGTACTGTATTAGAGTCTTCTGTGCTTTTTCAGATGCAACGTAGGAAATGAGGAGCCTGTGTTCTCCATTAACTCTTAGTTGCTTTTTCTAGCAGTGTCAGTTCGATCGCATGCACCACCTGGATTGCTTGTACAGCCAGCAGCTCCCCTTCTGCATACTAATGCATGCTTATTCCAGTAGAGGATTTGGGTAGCTGGTCATTTAAACTTAATTTTGTCCATTACATCTGTTTTGCTGATGAACCCTGGGACAGAGAGTGTATGTGCAGCAAACTGATTTTGTGAATTGGCAGAACAGGGAGAAGAGTGGCAAACTGGATGTGTACGTGTGGGTGGGCGTGCAGGTGGTGGATGGCTGGGAATGATTACGATTAAAACTGCCACTAAATCAGAGCAGCAAACCAGGCAGTAACTTGCTTCCCCAGCATCTGCTACTGCAATTGAGAAAGAGCCATCTCTCACAGGTGTGGCTGAGCCTGGTTGCTCTCTAGCTGCAATCAGAGGAGCTTCAGTGGTACCAGAGGGAAAATCTCTTGTGGATCTGAGCCTTAGCTGTCTCACTGAGGTATATGGAGCTGTATAGAACACTTGGAAAAAAAAAGCAAACAAGGAAACAAAACGTGTGAAGGAAGTATGATTTGCAATCTGCGTCTCTGATCTCAAATCCTGTGTGCAGCAGTACCTTACTGGCATTTCAAACTGCAGTGACGTGTGTGCCTGAAATGCTGCTGGGCTTCCAGCCTGGGTGGGACCTGTCAGGATTTAAAAGCTGCCTTGAGAGCTTTGCCCTTCTCCTTTTTGTGTCTCTTTGGGTCTGGAAGAGAAGTCTGCTGCAATTTTCTCCCATCTCCGTTGCTTCCTTACAAAAGGTATAGAAGGCAGTAAAATCCTTATTAATAAATTATTGTCACTGGCAGAACTCTTTTGCGTTCAGGGTGCACAAAGGAAGAAGAGAGCCTTGAAATGTTCCTGGCAGTTTTACAGTCCTGTAACTGTTCCTTGTTTCTAGGAGCCTGCTAATACCTTTTACAGCAGGGTGTTTCCCTTCATTAAGTACAGCTGGGTTATAGGATGAAATGCAAGAGGTGCAAATCCAGCAGAAATTGACCCTGTTTGGGCACATTGATAGCAGAGATTATCATTAATGGAAGATTAAATAGATTACATAAAAAAGGATTTGAATTTGTAGGGCATGTGGCATAATTTATTTATTTAAAGCCACCTGTATTTCCCTGATGCATATAAGCCTGTCCGAGGATACATGTGAAATTCTCTGAGGCTGCAGTATCTATCAGAGGGGAGAGGGACAAGTAATGTATTCATCCTGCCAGGAAGTGCTGCCATGGTGTGACCCTACAACAAGTACCTGCGTCTGCCACTGAGTTCGCATTGCCCTGACTAACAGCTCTTAGCAAGGAAGGGTATTCTTTTAAACAAGTGCATCCTTGTTTCGTAAATTCAGCTGCATGGTCCTTATGTGGCCGTTGCTCCGGTGGCTGTTGAAATGGAAGTCGTGGATCTGTTGTGTCGCGTGAATACAAATCTGACATGACAAATCTGATGCCCCAGCTTTCAAAGCAGTGCACAGCCCTGTGTGATCCGCCGGCTTGGCAAGGCACAGATGGAGGCAGGGGTTATGGGTTATTTAGCCTTTCGTGGCTTCTAAGAAAAGAAGCAGCTGTCATTATTCATGTGGCAGTTCATTTAATTGCTTCAACGTGTTAAAATGGGCTCAAAATGTGACTTGAGGAAATGGAGAACAAATTGGGAGCTATTTCTTCAGAAAGCCGGATGATTGCCCACCTGAAGTCGATGCCGGTAAAGCCTTTTCTCTGTGTGTGTATTCAGCTGAGGAGATGTTGTGAAATCTCTCACTTTTTTGTGGGTGTGCATAATGACAATAATTCTTGGTTGTGTTTCACTCAAAGTCAAGCTATCTGTGAGCTGCTTTGCAAGTTCTCGTTGAAGATCCTTCAGGTTCTGACTAAGCAAAAGCCATTGACTCATCGGCTTTCTCTCTGTACTGTGTGCCTGCGTGTGTTTCTCATGTTCATGTACAGATTGTGGCTTTTTATCCTCATTTCCCAGCATTCAACGTGAAAATCAATCATTGATTTAGGATAGCCTAACCCACAGATGAGCAGAATCAGCCAAGTGACTGGAACGCGCCGGTGAGGTTTTATTATTATCAAACCATTGGTTTCATTTCTATGGTGTCATGCCCTGATTTTTTCCACTGTGCATTTTTTTCATGGTATTCTGAGTTTTTCAATAATGTTATTATCTTTAAATTGAGATGTTGTACTTATAGGTGTGTTCAGCTGTGAAATACCCCGTGGTTTCTGTGGTGTTCCTATGACAAAAGGCTAATGCAGAGAGCTGAGGTCAGGCAGGTGGGGCTCAAGTAATGCGTTGTAACCAGGGAAAGAGATGTTACAGAAATCTTAATCAATAGATCTTGTGAAGTCCATTTGCGACCTTCTTTTGTGTCCAGACTGCAGCCTGAACACACTTTGATTTCCTGCTAAAGATTTTCTAGTCCAGTCGTTTGTCCTAGTCATATCTCTGTCTGTTTGCTATGCACGGCATGGGTTCAAGTAACAAGCATCTGGCAGCTGAACTGCTACCAGCACTGACATTTTGGTGAAAGCTGTTTGTTTTATTTTGCACTGACTCAAATATCTTTTTCACATTAAAGATGACACTTACATGGAACTGCGGAGTTTTCACCAACTGGAGGGTGTAGTGGGAGGTGCCAAACTGTAGTAAAACCAGACCTACTCTTTCCAGAGCTCTGAAGCATCCTGCCAACGAATGACAAGTATCTGTGAGCGCTTTGCGTTCTGATCGTGAGCTGTCATTGGGATCAAGGAGTGCACATGTGATGCTAGAACACGTGCCTGTAGCACTGAGTGAGATTAATATGGCATAGATTAATAATCTATGAAGCATCAAAGGCCGTGGAACAAAGAAAAATATATTGAACTGGGAACTCTGAAAGCATTTCCTTCTTGTCCTCATTCTACTTGCTTTCAGTTCCCATACCATGAGTCAGTGTACCACAGATGTGATTAGATTTGTGTTTTCCACCTTATATACTTGTCAGCACCAAAGCTAATGCCAAGATACAAAATAACAAATTGAGAATATACCCTAAAGCGTAAGTATTTGTAATTTTATTTCTCATTTATTATGATTATAACTTCTTTCCTCTGTTCAATTAGGTGGAATGACGTTGGGCTTAATTTCACTTTTACATTTATAATCCTCGTTATAGTTGGGAACTAGCACGCTTTTCATCGAGATCATAAGGAATTTGAATGCTTATATGTAGGCTGCACTCATAGATATGTACGATGATTCGGTTCAGATATATTTCCCTTTAGTTGAAGTATTTGTTGGAATAGCATGACCTGGGAGAACTTTCACAGCACTGGTATGATAAGAGGAAGGGATATGGCTGAAATGACTCCATGGTGCCTTTTAATCCCTACGAAAAATCTTTCGGGGGCTGTACAGATTCTCATTATGTTGATTTAAGCTGTGATCACTGGCAGAAGCAAAGCCTTGCATTTTATTGGGCATATTTTTTTAGCAACTATACAAGGACATTATGTGATATATTATATGTTGACAACAGAATACCATTATTAAATTAAAGTATTGATTCATTACAAAGTATTATGCTAAAGTAATGTCAGTGGTTTGTCTAAACCCACAGAAAATGGAAATTAAAAATTAAAGCGAAAGACCTGTCTCTGTCTACAGCACTGTGTCTAGTGTTGCAGTGCATTTATCATCTGACTCATTGCTTTGAAGCCTTCTGCAAAGCCCAGTAAATGCAAGGATTGCTGTGGATTTGGCTTTGACTTTATCGGTAAATTCTATAGCTCATGTGGCTTTCAGGAAGTATCTACAGCATCCTGTTGTTTAACTTTGCTGATTTCTCCCATGATTTGTTTGCGAGCGCAAGAAAACATGCCTAGTGCAGTCATGTGGGGTGACCTGGTCACAAAGAGAAATAAATGCATAAAAACTTGTGTCTTTTGCATGTCTCTGAGCTTGCTGAGTTCTTTTCGAAATTTATTGTTATGGGTTGAACAAATCTGCATCTTCACTGCAGGCATGGGGAGAAAATACAAACAAGCATTTGGATGTTTGCACCATCCCTGTTTTCAAGGAGGTTCTGGACCTCAAGGTTTCTGGCTTGGTCTCTGCTAAGCAAGGCCACTGCTTTGGTTCATAGAATCATAGAATCATAGAATCATAGAATCATAGAATCACCAAGGTTGGAAAAGACCTAAAAGATCACCCAGTCCAACCGTTCACCTATTACCAATAGCTCCCACTAAACCATGTCCCTCAACACAACATCCAGCCTTTCCTTGAACACCCCCAGGGTCGGTGATTCCACCACCTCCCTGGGCAGTCCATTCCACTGCCTGACCACTCTTTCTGAAAAGTAATACTTCCTCATGTCCAGCCTGAATCTCCCCTGCCGTAGCTTGAAAAGGTTGTGGTGCTTGGCCTTGCAGCATAGGTTAGAGAAGAACCTGCACAAAAGTAGAAATGTATTTGATAATTGTAAGAGGGCTCCTTGTAGATAACTGAACTGAAAGCTAAGTTGAAACACGTCTTTTTCATTTGGAAGTCTCTTTCAGGTTCTGTTTTCTGGAAGGGATTTGTTGTCACTTACTATTAAGCATAGGTATTGCTTTTGCGTTACAGGATTAGACTAAATTCAGTCACATAAAGAACAAAATACTTTGGGTCATGGAGATGATGTCTTACTCTAAGAGACTTAGGATCAATGTGATGGAGTTTAAAGAGTCGTTGAGCAAGGAGATAGTGGTTTCTCATCAGCTAATTTCTGCAGCGGACCTCTCTTAAACCTGCTTTCATACCTGCCGTTTTTTTGTTTTTTTTTTAGACCTTCTAAGCCGTTCTTCTGTGTGAAGTGCAGCTGTAGTGGAGAAAAGTGGCTTGCTGTGGGGCTGACCCACCAGGCTTGCCAGGCTAGGGCTTTTCTGAGCAGTGCAGATGGCGGCAGGGAGAGGAAATGCATGCAGGTGAGTGAGTGGATTTAACCAGGTATTTATTTTTTTCTCAAACAAGTGTCTGCCTCCCGTTAGGTCAAGAGACATTCAAGAGAGAGGAAGTGACTAAAGCAGCCCTGAGGAGAATTCTGATAGATTCATTTGTAAATTTCAGTTTCTTTATAGCAGAAAAAACACTTAATTGAGTTAGTTGTTCCTGATGAAATTTGTTGACGTGAGGGAAAACACATTGCAAAATGCTTACTGCTGAATGTTTAGATGTTTGTTTCTGAAACTTTATCAATCTGCTTTGGCTCCAAAGGTGCATGTACTCAGGTATTATTTCAAAAGATAGATGAGTAAAACCTATACAGTTCTTTCAGCATTTCATCTTTTCTATCTCCGTCTATTCTGCCCTCCAGTGCAGTGTTCTGTATTTCCAAAGCTGTGTTTCTTACACAGCATGTAAACAGGAGGATTCCGTGACTTTAATGCCTTTGCAACGTATAACCCTTTTTTTTTTTTTTTTCTTTTTTGCACTGTGTGCCTGATGACTGATTGCTGACTGCAGGAGACAAGCTGTTAGCTTCAAAGATAACTCCCTTCGTATTGTGTTTAGCAACAGATCGCCATAGAGCTTTTTAAGTCCAAAGCAATGTGTGTTTTATCCATAGAGTAATTTGAAATTTGTACGTTTGCAAGAAGGAAATGTTCAGGGAAAGCTCAGGTGGAACAGAAGAGGCTCACTGTCCAGATCTTGCTGCAATAGCTCAGAATGAACTGGGTAAGAAGATAAGGGGAAATGTTGGTCTGAAATACCTCAAGAAATTCCTTTTTCCAGTCCTCGTAAAAGAAGTCAATCAACTTGCACTGCCTCTTCTTTTTGCTGTAGCAAATCCTGTTGATTTCTTCTTTTTTTTTTTTTTTTTTTTTTTTTTTTTTTTTCATTTATGGCTTTGCTTTTTTTTTGCTTTTTCTTTCTAAATTAGAATGAATGCTTTAGAAATCCAAAGGGCCCTACTCTCATGTCCCATCCTTCCCCTGTTCCCAGCTTGTGCTTTATACTTATACGGAAGATGCATGTAAGTGGTGTATTGACCATGTAGTAGGCTCTCTTTGTAGAAAAAGGATTTGATATTCTGATCTGCTGGAAGAGAGCTTTCAGTGAAGCATTCTGTAACTTTGCTAGCAAAAAAATTGAGGAAAGTATATCTTGATAATATTCTGGGTAGAAGATTTGCTGCATTAAGTAGTTCACAGTCTTTGTTTTTTATAATGGGATTATTGTATGGCCCAGTTTTGCAAACCTGGAGGCCCAATTTAGGATGTGCTGGCGATGCTTTTAGTAGACTTAAGCATGTGCAGAATTGGGGTCAATAAATGAGAACATCTGTGTGATAAAATCTGTTACTGTGTTAGATTGTATTGTCAATGCTTACAAAACATGCTGTGCACATAGATGTACATCAGTTTGAAAATGCTGCTTTTTAAAAGTCTTCAGTATTATTTAAACACACTTGTTAGAGTTGAGCTTCTGTTAATGCTTTTTCCTTTCTGTTTTTGTGTTTTCACTATAACCATGAAGCAGTGCACCATTATGCTGTGTGTTCTCTGCATGAAACATGTCCTGTAGTAAAACCTTTGTGTTCTGGGGGATTGCAGCTGGTTAGCTGTAGGCTCTCAGGAGAAATGGCAGTCGTGAATTCTTTTCATGCCACTTATAAATAACACCCTGCTCTGAATTTTATTTTATTTTTTAAATATCATTCTGGAAAATAATACTTCTTGTTTTGTGCACTATTTTCCTCTCTCTCTGCTACGTCTCCAGGTAGCAATATGACAGGGATGAGGTTTTCCTGAAGCACATACGTTGTTTTCTGAAACATTAGAGATGCCACACTGGATTGTATGGGAAAAGTATTAAAAAAAAAAAAAAAAAAAAAGAAAAAGTTATTATCATCATGTTTTTCATTTCACAGCATCACTGCGGTTAAGTTCATGATTCTAGTTCTCAGGGACTGGGCTTTGGTTGCTGGCTGTTACCAGCTAGAGGGGCTATAGCACTGTGAAACAGCAATCCACTAAATTAGTATTAATAACAAAGCGCTGCTTTTTCAGATTTGATTATTCTCATTGATGTCAGAACTCTTAAAGCAAGCATTTTTGATAAGATTGGGATATTCTCTTGCACTGTCTGTGCTGGTCTGTTACTGCACTGACAAGGGCTTTTTTGTTACATGGTAAGCAAGTGTTGTAGAAAACATACAATCTAGCCTGCAATGCTTCTAAAGGTAAACAGGGTTTTAACAGAAACTAACTTGCATGAAGTGTGTTCAATTATACTACACTATACAATGCTAACATTTTAATTACATCTCCTGTTTGAATTGATGATAAAATAGCATTTTCAGTGGTGTGCTCCCAGTGGCTGACAGTTGTGGGTGGACAGCCATAGGACAAGGGGGATTGTTTTAAACTGAGAAAGGGGAAGCTTAGGTTAGATATCAGGAGGAAGATTTTCACCCAGAGGGTGGTGAAGCACTGGAACAGGTTGCCCTAGGAGGTTGTGGATGTCCCCATCCCTGGAGGCATTCAAGACCAGGCTGGATGTGGCTCTGGGCAGCTTGGTCTGATGGTTGGTGATCCTGCATAGCAGGGGGTTGGAACCAGATGTTCATTGTGGTCCTTTTCAACCCAGGCCATTCTGTGATTGTAGCCATCCCACCTGCTCAAGGTTGAGCAATGCTGCTAAATACTAAGAAACCAAAACCAGTTGTAGGGACTCAGTTTTTTCCCCGTGTGTTACAGTGTAAGTGGTGAGTGGGCTATCATCAAAGTTGTACCAGGCTATTCCAGAGGTTGTGACTTGGGAGCTGGTTTATTAATACTTTGAAAAAACAATCTATTGATCGTCTCCCAAGTGCTGTGCTTTGTTCTTCTTTGTTGTTTGTTTGTTTGAAGAGAAAAGCTATGTGGAGAGAAAAATAACATTGTTGTTCAATCTGTCAGTGATTTTGCCAAAAAGAAACAGTTTTTGTTTGAAACATAGAGATGCACTGAACTGAAATGTTACAGTCCTTTTGCTGCCATCTAACTTTTTCAAAGCAAAAAAAGAAAACCAAAACATTTGCAGTGCTGGGTTCAGTGGGCCGTGGTTTCAGAGACTTCACTGATGGTATTACTCTGATGGATGTCACTGCTCCTGATTTAGGAGGGGAGATGTACTTCTGTAATTATTTCATAAATAGCCTGCTTTACCGCATTAGTCTTTAGCCTTCAGTCTGACCCAGCTACATAAGGGACACAGTGCTGGAGTTCAATTTACTCTAAAAACTGTGCTTTTTCAGTAAAAGGCCAAAAAGTCATGTACAGTGTTTTTCCTTAAGCAGCCTGAGTTTCTTCTGCTTTAGATTTCAGCCTTTATAACTTCTCTTTATGTAAGGCATTGTCATGTTTCACTGGGTCAGCTCTTTAATCTTAGGACTGTCTCAGTGTAATATCAATATAAAAATCAGCTGTAGCTCCTTTCCATTAATCAAAATCATTGGAGACAGAAACATGCTGGTAAACTGTAGCATCTCTTAGCAGGTGAAGTTCCCTGTGAATGCTGTTATAGTTTATAGTACATACTTTAAATAAGCTGATTATCTTAAAGCACTGTCCAAAAGACCCTATCTTTGCCACTGAACTGAGGTTAGATACTTTCGTATCAGGTTTGCGTTAATGCACAAGGGCTTTTTCCAACCGCCTTTCTTTCGGTGCTGTGCCAGCAGGCTGCACTTTTGCCTCAACCAGTTAACTCTAGGGCTGTGAAGCTGGGGACCTTCGCACTCAAGGTCAATGATAATAAAAACACAGAAAATGCAGCATTCAGAAATACAGAGCTTAGTCTGAGGGCTTTATCAGCACCAAGGAATGTTCGTCCTTGGTGGCTGCATTTGCCTTGCCGTGGAGAAGGCTGGCTGGGAGCTAAAAGGGCTGCACTTCTGCTAAGTTCTGCTGTTCTGGCAGCATTAACCACTCTGTCTTCTCTTCTGCAAAAGCACAGAGGGGGAAAAAAAGTGCATTTAATACCTTTTTAGAACAGGAGCATGTTCATTACAGAGGCCTGTTCAGTCCTGAGTGAGTAGCAAGAATAGTAACTTAATATTTTCTATTGGTTTTAGATATATCTGCCTGCAAGACAGAATTCTTGCAGGTTTTAGTTCCTGGATGCTGAATTTATTCTGGTATATGAAACTGAAATTTTAACAGTGATGTGTTTGAGAGGGAAGAAGGGTCAGATATTGTCTTTTTAAATTCGGAGGGGGAGATTAGAGTCTGCTTGCATTCACTGAATTTCTGTAGTTGAGTAAGTCTTGGCTAAACTTCGTGCTTACATATGTGGGGACGGCTCTCACCCATTGCCTTGGCAGGTGTACAGGATTTGTAGCCAGCTGCAGCATTGCTGCTGGAAGCTGCGCCTATGAATGTGGTCGAACACAGTTTGAGGAGCTGCTGAGTAATGTTCCTCTTTGCTCATTTGTTCACAGAGGGTATTTTGGAAACATGGACGGTTATGTATTCAATGTTGCTAATAACTGAAATACATTTACCTCTGATTCTATCAGTGATCCTGACTGAAGAGTGATATACCTGCAGAATATGAAGTGTTTTGGACAGAGAGCAGAGCTAGCAGTTCCCTGTGAAGCGATTATTGTGGGTAATCCTGCAGTGAGGATAAAGTATATGAGACGATGAAAAGAATCATCATCCTTGTGAACTGTTTTAGTTTTTCATACTCTGAGAATTGTGCAATTTTAAAAGCAGTGTGAGTTTATTAGGGAGCTTATTTTTTAATGACGATCGCATAAAGAAGATGCTGTAAGATTGTATCTAATGAATTAAATACATTACATTTGAATTATTTAATTACAGATTACTTTTCAACCATCCCTTAACATCCTAATACTCTCAATATTTTTCAAGATTTTAATCCTGTTTATTAATGCAACCTGTAGGACAGCATAGACGAGTAGCATGTATTTCCTTAGGAAATACTACTTAAAAAATGCTACTTAAAAATAAGTTTACTGTATTTTAAGTAGTGAAACATAGTAACCAACACACAAAATGGGGTAACGAGCTAACTGTGGTCAGGGGCCCTAACGATTTCTGGGATGCAGATTTTAAAGAGAGAAAAGCTGTAAGGTGGCTGTTCTAAATATGATCTTATTCTGCAGAAATATATTCCACTTTTTTATGCATGTGTCACTGGTTGTGGCTTTGAAGACTGGATAAAAGATTGAAGTGCAGAATTTGAGTTGGGCTCTGAGGAAATGGTCTCTCATGTAACTGGGCATTCAGTGGGAGCTGTGGGCTGCTCCAGCTGCTCTTTAGAAACCACCAAAAGAAGGATAGATCACAGGCAAGCTCTGGCCTAGATGCTTTACATTAGAACTAAGGTGGAAAGATTGCTGGAGAATGCAGAGTCCAAAACATAGTGAAGATCTCCTAATTATCGCCAGATTTTGGTTAAACTGCATTGACAAGAGGGTAATTTAAGATTTTAAAGGTGAGCTCAGCTCTATGTGGGGATAATCAAAAGGGCCAAAAGAAGTGAATAGGAGGATGTTATCTGAAATATGTGATTTGACATTTCAGTACTGGTTATGGAAAATAAATTGATATGAAAAGAAAACCCCAAACCAAGCAAAACTTGCAGAAAAGTTCCTGAGGTTCAGCAGTACATCATGTCTGTGTTGGTTGCTAATATGATTTCCTGCTTTATGGAACAAAGTGACTTTTCCCTCTGGGTCCTGACAAAGCATATCCCATAGTGCATAGATGGAGATAGCGTTAAATGAGCTGTACTGCACTGTTGTCTTTGAACTTCTGCCCTTCGTAATTGCAACTGAAATTTGCACGTTCACCTTGAATTTGGTAAATTTTTTCCCACTACCACCAGAAAATCGATAAGTTGGACAGTGTGCTGCTCTTGTCATAGATAACTGCTGTAGGATTACTTTATTTCTATCCTTTTGGTGTGCTTACCAGTCTGCATTCTGCAAGACTTGGTGATGGATAAAAATGAGTTACTACTTTTCTTCAAGCTCATGCTTTCTTATTTGAGAAATAATGATGTGATGAAGAAAGTGAGAAATGAGAGATGTGTTACAATGAATATGCACTTAATCTAAATGTCAGAAATATTGTGGATTATGTGTGTGATCATTTTCAGTAGTTCTTTAATAGATCTGATACCTTCCTTTGTTATACTGGATTAAAGGGAAGCTTGTAGTTTTTGGGTTATTCAAAAGTATGTCTCCAAATATAGCCAAGGTATGTGTCTGAATAGCAAAGTGTATCTGACAGTGGTGCAGGGCTGTGTACAAGGTGCCCTAGCAAGCGAGTTATTCTAATTAATAATTCCTGTCTTTTTGTTCTGCAGTGTGTTGGATCAGGTTTGAATTTGGGGCACTCATTAGGCCAACAGCTGCCATTATGACAACCCCTTTAAACCTTTTCAGCTTAATTTTATAGGCAGTTGTCACCGGGAATTTTAGTAAGGACTAAGATTTATATTGCTTTCGCATTACTTGTTAAAGCTGAAGTGTTACTGTTGCCATATCTCGCATCAAAAGGAAGAAACACATTCGGTGTGGTGTAGTCTTCTATACATAGAGACCAAGTGCTCTCTGAGTAGGTGGGATCCTTAGCCAAATCCCAACCCAATGAGATAAGTGAGAATAAGTGGGCCTCAGCTAACATTTAAAATAAACACAAAGGAGTGCCTTGCTTACCCTAGTCTGTTGTTCTGCATATGCTCATAGTTGACTTTTATTAAAGGAAGCTGTGTTCATCTCGAAGAAAAATAAAAGAAAAAAAGATTTGTTCTAACAGTAGCTAATGTAATTATTAGCATGGATCTGGGATGGAGCTTGAGGTAGATTTTGAGCTAGCTCAGCAGAAAAAAATTGCCAGGTGCTGATTTTACCTTCTTTCTTTTTAACTCCCTTCCAAAGTTTGATTCTGATACAAAAAAAAAAAGTAGGTTTTTTTTTTTATTTTACTTGATATATTTTTTTTTTTCATGGCTTCCCCCAGATCTTCTTGGCTTTAAAGTGTAAATGGATAAATGAAAAACTTGCTGAATGTTGTCCTATTAGCTTATTTTTCCTGCTGTTAGCTTAAAGGTTTCAAAATGTTGTCCCTATGAAGAAAAGATATTAAAGGCACGTTAGAAACAATTTGTCATCTCAAAATTCTCATGCCTTTTGATTGTTTTCGTAGTTTAGAGATGGTTTTATTAACGTTGTTTATTACTGAAGATTAATATTTTGTTTGCATGTAGACATATGACCCCAGCACAGTTGTTTCTATTGAAGGCTCACTTGTTACGCATTTCAAAGCTTATGTGAAATAATTTATGGCAGAGCTTGAAAATATGTTTTGGTAATAGCTTTTTTAATGCCTTTAGGACATTTAATTGCCATTAAGTGGCATAATCTGCTGTTTGGAATGGAGAGCTGGGAGTATTCTGGTTGCAAGCACGATAATGAAATGAAAACAAGGAGGAGTAATAAATGAATAGTTCGGTACTATTAGCAGCTTGCTTGGGTTCAGCATCCTATTTATGACCAGAGTCTATGGTGTGTATCACCTAAGGGGAGATATATTTTCCCCAGGCTATTTGGGGTCTGATCCTCACTGTGCTGAAATGGTCTTAGAGTGGCATTAATTTTGACAGTGGTGGTTTCAGCCTGTGGATCTTGATTTGTTATGGCTGAAGTCAGTGGTGTCTCTGTGTGTGGCTGGACACAGGGCACAGTAGACAGTCTGGCCCAATTATGCAGGACTTAAATGTCCATTTTACTGAGCAGTGGTATCTGTACAGAAGAATTTTTGGCAAGATTTCTGTGTTCTGCATGACTCTCAATGCTTCTGCCAGTCTTGATTTGTAATGTTTACATCGTAATCTCATTAAATAAGCATCAGAACTCTAAAAATCAGTTTGCAGTTTTGCGTGCTTTGCTTTAAAAATAACGCAGAAGTTAAAGCTTTCCAGGTGTTACATCCCTTTCCATATATCTTAGTTTTGATCACGTGTCAGGGTGCTCAGCTGGTAGGCAGGTGAGCAGTAGGGGAAAATAAAAGATTTGTGGTGGCCATTTGTTTGAAGCAGTTAACTTTCCAGTTTTCTTGAGGTTCACAAGTAGAGCTTTGATGGTAATATATACTCTAGTATGAAACAAAGGGTTAATATGGGTAGTATCTCTGTCATGTACAATTTTGGTGTGTAGTATTTCTTTTTGACCATCATGCTGTTGGTTTGGGTGGTTAGAATTTCTCTTCAGAAGTTTCTATCCTAGATAAGTGTTTGTCCTACAGAAAGGAAAGCTGTATGGTTCTATGTCTTCCTACTGAAGCAGTTGGGTTGCATAACTACCGTGTATAGTCACTGTGAAATGCATCACTGAATACATGATTTTTAGATGGTTTTGTATATGTACTGAAATTATAAAATTCATGTTATATTTGGAGTCTTAACCTGTAATCAATGTATGACCATAGGAAGACTGGGTACTCCTTTTTTTTGGCTGCTGTTTTGGGTGTGATTTTGTAATAGGCAGGAAATCTAATAGATTCTGTATGGCTGCTTATCAAATCACATAAAAATTCCACTGATTTGTTCTGCAGAACCTTCTTAATTGAGACATATAACAGTTATTGTCAAGTTCTGCAGTATTTGGAGAATATATTCACAATAAGCATACCAGAAGCTGTCTTTCCTCATTTCGGAGTTTAATATATGCTATTACACTTATTCCCTACTGATGAAATGGCAAATGCTGTTTTCAGTTTTCTGCCCTGAGTCTTCTGTTGTTGCTAAAATTTTCCAGAAATGCCCAGAGAGGACGGGACAGCAGAGGTAGGAAGAGAAGTCTTGTGCTCAGAGGCAATGAGAAAGACAGATTTAGAAGACTGACAGATTAGAAAAGCTAGAAATTATATGCATTATGAAGCTCAAGCATTTTTTCTCATAGGCCTGATTGATTATGATAAAACTGCTGCCTGTAGGTGAATTATTGAAGAGCTAAGAAGGAAATAACTCCAGGATGAAGTGCTGTGCCCAGAGCTGGGTCTGGCATCAATTCCTACTGTGCACTTCAGCAGAATCCTGTACTATTTCTCCCAGGGATTTTCCTCAGATGGGTGGCACTCCTGAAAAGAAAGTAGTAATATAAGCTAGGGAAGGAATTCCTTCTATCATGAGCCATTAAGATGACTCTTCCATTTCCTCTACGGAAGGGCTTCCTAATTGGTTGAGCCTGTGTTACTTCAGTGATACCATTGCATTCAGAGCTGAATGAACATTTCTTTGTATCTACACAAGCCTCAAAAAACAGGAAATCTTGCCCAAAGTACTTTATTCATGATAGCGGAGCTCACAATGTTTTTATTTCCTTTTAGTATCATTTTAACAAAACAAGTATGGTTGGACAGCTGTATCTTTTAGAATTCCACCTAATAAGAGAAATTTAAATTCAGAGTTTGTTGTGTAATTACTGGGAAGATCTAATGATGGCATTGAGTCCTACTTATTTCCTGCCTTGTACCATTTGTCTCCAGCCAACTTTCACTTCATTGCTGCTTGCTGCAGAGGTAAAAAGTACGGGTGCAAGCAACTGAGAGACATAGATACGATACTTGCTTATCATTAAGAAGATAGTTACTGTTCTGCATTTGGAACTTGATTCATGTTGAATTTTTTGATGGGTCTTTCCTAGTCTATAGAAATCTTCTGAGAGTCTTGGGGGTGGGGGGGGAAGGAAGAAATTTATAGAGTGCTCCAGTAGAAATTTTGCTCTCCGTGAACTGTCATTTTCTGACTTTAAAATACATTTTTTTGGGAATATCCTGCTCAGTCTTGATGAAAGTGGGAGACACAATTGGGTACTTAATCTGGTTATGTGATGGTTGTCAGCTCTATTTTATTGTTGTCATTTTTTAATAGATTGTTCTGTTTTTTTTCACAAATGCCCTGGAATGCACAATGAACTTTTAAAAGTAGTTTTCTAGAACCTTTTCTTGATGCTTCTTTTATGCAAGTGCTTGATTTTCTTTGTAAGTGGTTCCTGCTAGGAATGTAATGTCTGCAGGAAATGTTCCTCTGTCATGTTCTGTGGTAAAGATCAATACAAAAAAGTCATTTATTTTATCTGTAGTATCCATTATTGATGCCTGATCTTTTAGTGGAGCGTCTGATTCTTTCATAGGCTTCCTGTGAAATACACTTAAATGCCTTGTTTATTGCCTTTAGCTAATAGCTTTTAAAATTCTCCTGGTTTCCTGAATTATTTGCTCGGGATAGATTTCATTTTTGAAAGGATGTGTTGTCATTTATCTTCCTGTTTTCCTCTGTTACATTCTCTCTCAGTGAGAGGAGAGCATTCCATACTTGCATGGATTGGCTTGCAGTGTCATTTGAGATATTTATATTTTATGTTCTCATACTTCTCCTCTTCCGTTCCTTTCCCCTTCCTTTTTCTTTTTTCAAGACCCCCGAGTCTTTGACAAGTTTTATTTGTAATGCCTACTGACTTCCTTTTTCTTCATGTTTTGAATCAGCTCTGCTTTTTTGTTTTTCTGTGAGAACAGAGTTAAAACTGATGTCCCTTTTATTTTTTTTTTATTTTCCTTCAGTCTCCTTGCTGTTCCAAGAAGGAGCTGTAGAAGGTCCTGATGTTTTTCAGAGGCAATCAGCTCCAGGTCAGGTGCATTCAGGGATGGAACAGGGGAGCCCAGCTAAGGGAGACCCGAGAGCGAGGGGAGATCTGCCCAGAGCTGATTGTATATTTTGCTGCTAGAAATAACAAAATAAGACTATCAGAATATATTCATGTTTTTCACCTTTTTGTTACAGTCTCTGATCTCCATGTGGCCACAGTGGATTAGTTTTCTTCTGTATTTCAAATGGAGAATATCCAAGTTATGCACTCTTCTGTGAGTCTTTCCTCACCTTATTTCACAAGAAAATATTTGAAGGTTATTCTCAGTGCAAATCAAATTAAAGTTTCTGTCTGATAATGTTTTCATGTGCTCATTGTTTCAAATTATAATTTCTTTTATTATCTTTATATTTTGAGATCCTATTTTGTTAGACATGGAGATGAGACATTAGAGAATAATTCTCTGAAATGTTTTCCTAAAGCAATAAGGATATATATATATATATATCAAATATATATACATCTATGTATATCAAATTCTTGTGATTGCTCAAATTACAATGTTGATACGACTGTACTGCATAAATATGGAATTTTCCACTGCATTCCTCGGTGCTCAAGTCCATGCAGTCTGTTTCTCCCAGTAAGCGGGGGACTGGAACACAGAAAGTAATAGAAGGAAGAACTTCTTTATTCTCAGAGTCCCACAGCCCTGGAACAGGCTGCCCAGAGGGGTTGTGGAATCTACTTCTCCAGAGATACACAAGTCCTGCCTGAATTCCTCCTTATATGACCTGCTGTAGGGAACCTGCTTTAGTATGAGCATCAGACCTGATGTTCTTTCAGGTCCTTTCCAGCCCCTACAATTCTATGCTTCTGTGAAGTCCTTATCCTCCGTGTTGTCTACCAGTTAACTTCTGGCTGTGGATACTTCAGGGGGTTTGTTTTGCATCTCTCTGCTGACTGTGTGAGAGTTGTACTACTAATTATGTGAACGCTGAACTGTTGAACAAACAGTATGCAGAGTTTTACTCTCTGATGAAGGATCAGTTTCACATTGATTCCTTTATTCCGAATACAACATCCTCATTTGGAGAGGATGCCAAAGATGTTTTGATACAATTTCCCATTATTTACTACTTTTAACTTCTCTTCTGTTACAATATTTTGAGTTTGCAGCTGCTAAATTTATCCTCCAAGAACCAAACAGATCACGGAGATAGCAGGCTAAATAGACCTATCCTTTCCTCTGCATATGAGGTACTTTCTGTCTTGATTCAGATGCAACTGTCTTTTGACTATACATAGCATCTTTTAGTTATATGTACTGCTGCACTTTTACATTGGAAACCTGTGTTTTAATGGATTTATGTCTCTAATCTCTCAAAGAGATAAACTGTTTCTGTGGGTACCCAGTTATTTAGTGACTTTTCTTAATTTCAGACCGTTATCTAGTACTATTAAATTCTAACATATTAAAATTTAGTGAAGGGGATATGTGTTCTGAATGACAGATATCTTCAAAAAATCTGATCCATCATTTTAAAAGGAATCAACTTTTCATTTAAAAATGTTATCTTGGCTTTCTGATTATTTTCTGCTTCCCAAGGAATAAATAAAACTTCCCAGAGTATTTGCTCTTTAATATCTTCATCAGTGATGTTGACAGTGGAATATAGTTCACCCTCTGAGAGTCTGCAGATGACACTAAGATGTGTGGTGGTGTAGTGGAATGCTAAGTCAAGGCCTGAAGCAGTGATGGAGCACCTGGTGGGAAGGCAGGGCCAACCCAGGGGAGCTCAGGGGCACACAATGCAGCTGAGTGACTGGAAGGGGTGGAACCAGGATCCACCCCTTCCCAGACTTCATTTGAGGGTTGGCAGTAGAGGTAAGGGTTTTTTTTTTTTTTGCTGGAGATCCATGTGTACCCGAGGCCTTCCAAAGGTAAACAGTTCTTTTCCTTCATTTCTGCATCTGTGGTTGCTGCATTTATTCTTGTTCTGATTTGCTGTAGCCAAAGACTTTGCCTCCCTGCTATTGTTGTGGTACTTTCTGTCCTATTATAGCATTACAAGTGTAGTCTACATGCCTGAGGAGTGGGATGCCATTCGCAGAGATCTAGACAGGCTCAAGCAGCAGGCTTAGGAGAGCATCATGAGGTTGAACAAATCCAGTCCTCTTTTCCTAAAATGCTATTTTAATCTTAGTCTTAGTGCCTTATTAATTTCTATCAACATCATATTGCTTTAGCCGTTCTCATTCTTGGTGAAATGATTAAGATTGTGACAGGATGGAAAACTTAATGTGGTTTTTATTTTACTGCTTATCTGAAATGATGTGAGCACTGAAATTTTGATGAATCAATCTCCGCCCTTTTTCAGTGCCCTTTTAAAACTTTATATATGTATAAGAAGAGATCATATTGCAAAGCAAAACTGAAGCATAATTGTTGTCTCTTAATTTTTATGAATTGTAAGATTTTTTTTTTTTAATTAGGATGTTCCGTATTCCTTTCTTTTTTCACAGCACAGAAAACACAGGATGATCTAGACCTGGCATTGACATTATCTATCTGCTTTATGCATTTTTTTACTGGATTTAAAAGTTGTATTGCATTGTATGATCTCTAATGGCTCACAAGTTGAATAACGTTAGGAAGCATTAAAGACCTGGTTTGATGTCAAGTTTAATGCTCTTCCTAAGAGCAATTTGTAGAGATTAGGATTTAGTGAGACATCACTGGAGGATTAGCAATTGCTTCTGAAGGCATTCTGAGTTGACAGCTAATGGATAGCTTTCCCCGATAGCTCTTTTATAGTCCAGTGCAGCTGGATAAAAATCAATGAGAAAGTGAACTTAATTTTGTTTATCCATTAATTTTGGTTTTAACAGATGAGTTCAGCTGCTTTAGTAACTTGTTTAGTACGTTGTCCCCATCTATCACAATCTAGATAACCTCAATTAACGCACTGATTAATCCTCAAATTCTTCTTCAGTTGTTCCCTTCTTGACTACATGGTGTGAAGGAAACTGTTTGCAGCAGGCCTGAGAGGACAGAGCGTGTGATCCTGAGTGCCCCCGTAATAAGCAGACTGTGAAGAAATGTAACTCCTTTCTCTTCAGGTATCCTGCCCTTCCTGTGTGTATATGAGAACTGTAATTAAATTAGTTTCTGCATTTGCTTTTCTTAATTTGTTCTACTTTTTGTTGTTATTTAAATGTGAGACTAATAATCACCTTGAGCTCTATTCCTAGCTGGGGACTCCAAAGTGCAATTCAGATGTCATTGTGGAAATACCAAGCAGGATACAAAATGGCTTAATTTTATAAGATTAGTGTATGTAAGTGGAAAAAGAACCAACTACTGTGTAACTGTGAATTGATGCAGGACTTTTTCTAAGAAAGTCACAGCCCTTGTTTGGAATCTTCACAGCTTTCCATATTTCTTAGCAGTGCTTCTGAGTAATGAGCCCCATCTAATTTAACTGTTCTACTTCTTAACTTTGACTGTCACATCTAGTGACACTGGCTGGGGGGGCAGTTCTTCCCTTTAAAAACTAGTGACGCAGAATACAAATATAAACTGATACGTTAATTGGAATATTTTCAGTGATTTTTTTTTTCCTTTAGAAATAAGTATTTAGTTATTTTTCTTAAGTATTCATGAACTTTCTCAAAATTCTTAAAGAAGACCACAAAATAATCATTTTCTACACTACAAAAATATTCTGGTTTATACTTGTAAAATTTAACTTTTAGGTAAAAATGATCCAGAGTTATACTTCATAACCAAACAAAAGCCTCTAGGCTGCTCTCATTGCTAGAACCATTTCTCATCCTATAGTTTGATGTTGGTGCTGCTGTGATTCAGCTAGCAGTGCCACACCTGACAAATTAGTGTAGAAACAGCTTGAGAATTTGCATTTATTTTTACAGGTCGTGTTTCTGTTTTGTTTGTACCTTCGTTGGCTGTTCTTTCAAATAGATAGCACACACTGAGCATTGTTGCTGTCTGGGTTTCAACACAGTAGTTGATGAAACATTAACAACAGAGGAACGTGTGTCCGGAGCTTCTTTTCAGGAGCTGCCTTTAAATTCAGCTACTATGTTGGGACCACATATCCCAGAAGAGCTGGTGGGGGGCGGAGGTTCAGCTTCTGAGCAGGGACAGGGCTGTGTGTGAGTGGTACCACAGCTTGGGTGCTGCTGACGTACTTTGGCCTTGGGGAATTAAGGACACCAAATTCATGCTGCACATAGCTTTTTATGCAGAATTTCTGCAACTGATCATTAAAAAATGCTTGTTAGTCTGAATCTTCTGAGCTAGAAGTACTTTTAATTAGCCCATCCTTGTTGCTATAGAGCCATATTTATTCAGCAATCCTAATGCTGATCTGATGGATTGAAGCAAAAACTGCTATGAAATCTTTCGTGGTGAGAGCGTAGCACAGAATTGAAAAACATGCACAAGTGATGCAAGGATGAACACAGCTAGGAAATTTCAGTGTAGCTGCAAGTCCTTACTGCTCTGCTTGATTTCCTTCTCCAAAAGAGGGTATGCATTAGCTAGGCAGGCTGCAGAGATGGGCGGCCAGCCTGTGGCACCACATAGTGCAACACTTTGACTTACTGTTTCTTGCTGTGTTGGTGCTGAGATGTTTCAAGGGGGTGTAGGTGGTGCTTTATTGTTTGCTTATGTTATTCTTGTTTATATAATTCAATTCCCTTGCTTTAAAGAAAAGGACTTCCCCAGTTCTGAATGAAACTTCTGGTATGGGACGATTCTTTAAGGCGGCAGGCAGAGTGGAAGCATTAGCCAAGAGTGGAAGCTGAGACTCTAAATGCTCAAACTGGAAACACTTTGCAGCCATGCATAGATATTGGATAGCGGGTTGTAGCACCCAGCCAAGCATTTGGTGGTGTACAAACCTCATCTCCCACTGTTTCTAAAACAGATATGTAGAGAGATTTTTTGGTTCCTATTTCCAAGTTCAAATTTTCACTGATCGCTGTTTGAGATCCTGTGAAATATATACACCATACTTCATAAATCTATCCTAATTCAGCCAATATAATTTAGACTATTTGTATTCTGCATCCGATTTTTACCTTTAATTTTTTTTTTTCCCCCAGAAAATGGTGATATTTGAGTCATTTTCTTTTTTTAATTCAACATATGTAGAAACCATGCTTTTCCAAATAAATCAGTCCGATAGGCCTTCATATTTTCCATATGGGTGGGCTTTGAATTCCACCTTAGCTAGTCATATTTTGTGTTCCACTTTTGCTAGGTAAGAAAAGGAAGATGCTAGCCTTTTCTCAAAGTGCTTCAAAAAGGTCAGAAGCACTTATGAAATACAAAACCATTATTCACCTCTTTGAAGTTCTCACTCCTTTCCAAATAACCCATCGCTGATGGATCACTCCAGTACAAAATTACAGCTTTCTATTCTAGCTGCCTTATCTGCTGCCATCTCAGTTTTAGAAAACCTCAGAAAAGATGTGGCTCTTTCATCACCAGTGTGAGATGTGTTCACAGGAAATAGTGAGCTGCTATACATCTTTCAAAGTCCAAGTCACCGAAGGTTTGTATGTGGCTGTCTATGGTGAGCAGTTGTCTCATGCAGTTTCCATTTCTGCTCTTGTAGGAAGAGCACAGTTTTACTGCTTCTAGCACATGTGGGGACCAGCAGACTTGATGTTCTTTCTTAGTGCAGCCCCTCAGTGTCAGTCATTACCTGGAGATTAGTTTCAGGCCATTAGCCCAGGGAGGGCCAGCTATCGGTTCAGCTTTCCTATCGCTTATGAGACGCTTATATAGACGGTGAGCTATCTGTTTTCTACTCAAGGAATGCTGTTTCTAGAGTTCTGTTATTTTTCCTGTATGCACAGTAAATATTACTATTCTTTATGCAGTTTCACCTCTTTGTTTTTAGTAACTATCAGTCTCACACTGGTTATTTTTAAGCTTATCTTATTGTATATGCTAAATAAAGGGGTTGGACTCGATGATTTCTGGAGGTCCCTTCTAACCCCTACGATTCTGTGATTCTGTGATATAGTACATATTAGAGGACTTTATTTCGTTATGTTCACGTGTAAGTCTATCGTGACTACTACAATTAGAAAGCATTAATTTGAATTTTTAAATAAGGGCTTTGATCCTGAGAATAATTACAAGCATTCAGTTACAACTGTGTGTTATCAATGTATATTATGTATGTCTATTAATATGCAGAGAAAATACTTACATGCGAGTTACTGATGTATGAGTATTTGCATAATTAAATCCCAATTTTTATCAGCTTTGGGATACACGCTAGCTGTTGTTACCATATATGCAGTAATGTTTTGCAAGGGTAATGAAATTTCAGTAGTGGTTTAGACACTTAGAAACCTTGGTTTCTAAGGAGAAAATTCATCTTCCCAAGTGTGTGTAAATTGTTGAGGTGTTATGGCGTAAACCATCCCTTTCATCTTAAAAAGCTTGTAAAATTGAGTAATTGATTGCTGATATACATGCAGCCACACATTTTGCTTTCTTCCTTACTGAAGTGCAGCCTCCACTGATAGAAAATACACTTGTACGTTAAGGTTATACAAAACAGGATTTAACAGTTGGGGATTACAGAACTTTAGTTAAACCTTCAAGGAAAGTTAGATCAGTAATGCTACAGTCTTCTTCTAAAAAGATTTCTTTTAGTATTCCAGAATATCTGTGCCTTTGTGAGAGTAAAAAACATATATATCTAGTAGAAGTTTCCTGTCTAGTTGTGTTTTTCTTTTCAATGTATATATTTTTTTTTGTTTTAATAAAAAGAAGTAGAATATTTCTATGATTATCTCTACTCTCAAAGCACGGACAGATGTTTCTAGTGCATTCAGCAGTCAGTTCCCATGGAGCCTGGCTTCCTGAACTTACCTTGTAAGGTTCTGGTGCAGCTCATGGAGCAGATGATTGCCTCTCTCCCATGCTATGGAAGGTGCTTCTTCATCTATTGATTCCTCTTTGCTCATCCCTTTTGGGAATAATGAAAGGACGCTCATGTTGTCGCAGGTGATACTTCACCTTCTTAAATACTTTAAGAAGTCTTTTATGCGGAATACTGCAGCTATCTTAGATTGCAGAGGAGCTCCTCATTCTTCTGTGCTACCAGTATTCTAAGTAGCTGATCACTGAGCTAAAAGCAATTATGGTAATTTTGTTTGCTATGTAAAAGTACAGTGTAGTCAATGTTAGAGTAAACATGACAAACTTGCCAGTTTAATATATAAATATATAGATGTATCCGTGAAATTGAAAGCAGTTACAAGTAAATGGAGTGGGAGGTAATACTGAGACATAAGAATACCAATGATAATTGGTAACTGTGCGGGCCTGATTCATTAGATGCCAAAGAATGAAATCATGAAAGAGAACTTCTTTGGATTAAAAAAAAAAAAAAAAAAAAAAAAAAAAAAAAAAAAAAAGATTAAAAGGGAAGCTAATCAACAGAGAATAAAGCTGAGAGCACCACATGGTAGGAAATAGGTAATTGCAAAATAGTATTCAAGTACAACTAAAAAAGAGTACTGTGAATTACTGTAATTGTCTTTGCAGGTAATGCAAATTTCATTTGGCAGCAATGAAATTGTAAAAATTGTATGGTTCTGATGGTTTTATAGATTTGGTTAAAAAAACTCTTGAAATAAAGCTGAAGTATAATTTTTTGCAAATAATACTTATTCCTTTTGGAATCTCTATCATAGATGGATAATGAGATTTTTTTTTTTTGCAAGTAACCAAATTATTATTTTTTTTTTAATAGCTCAATATCAAGTTGTGAAATTTTGATCTGCAAACCAAGTAATTATTACGTATCTGGATAAGGAGCTTTTTGAATGATTAATGCTGTTTTTTAGCATTTAAGGCATCCTGTGTGTGCACAAAAAGCCTTGTGAATGACTACAGCCATGATGTTTATGTTTGGTACAGGTAAGGTAAAGTGACAGCAATACTGGTCAAAATCATGGCGAAGCTGTTGTGGAGGCACAGCTGCTAAAAGTAGAGGGAATCTCGCCTAAGCTAAAACACTGAGAGAATCTCAAGTTGTGCTCGTGTACATGTGTGCCTGTGCATCATTTGATTGATTTCATCACATGAAAGAAGGGGGGACATCCTTTCAAGTGAGCAAGTGGTATACAAGGTCCATGTCTGCATGTATCATGTAAAATCATGCTAACTAGGCCATGAAATACAAAGCAAAACAATTGATCGCTGGATATCTTAGGGGAACAATCTCAGCATGGTGCTTGCTCCGGCCACAGGTCTTTGTATCTAATGAGGCAATGTTCAGATGAACGTTGTGTGGGTGTGTTTGAATTCTTCTCACGTATAGATACCCTGCAGGTTTGAGTCCTGACCTCTTTGCACATTTTCAGTTCTGATCTCGTTCAGACCTACTTATCTAATGAGATATAAGATCATTGCCTGAGGAAGGAAGACTGTGGCACATCAGAATTCGGAGAGATGTTGTTTTACACTTGAGTGGAAGTAGCAGGGAAGGACTTGCCAAATATGCTGTGCTTTACAATTAATATTTTAAGTAGGTTTTGAAGATGTGTGTGCCTCGTTCTGCTCTTCATGGCTGTATAGTGGAATGAAAAGTGGGATTAATATGTTTCCTTCGGTGAAATGAAAAATCTGTTACGTTGCAAGTTTTTTTTTGCTATTTTACAGCTCACGATTTTTAATTCTGTGTAGTGTTAAGGTGAATTATTCGGTCAAGATCAGTTACTGAAGTTTTTGTGTCATTCCTTTATCTTGTGGCAGCATGTGGAAAAAAGGTTAAAACCTACCGGACAACTAGAATAAAATCTATGCTGATATCTGGTATGGCTAGTTTCAATTGTCACTTTCAATTGGCACTTCCAGAATTTATTTTCTGTAAACAAAATGTCCACTAAGGAATAAGCTCTTCACTTGTAATCCATTGTATGTTTTTCTGCTTGTTTGTATCACAGGAAAGTGTACTGCTATATGGGTTTTGCTGATGACCTTTCATTTTGACTTTTGACATACTCCAAGTGGTAAAGTGTGAACCAAATCAGATCAGTGGCCTTTAAAGTGGAAGGAGACACATGACACACACAGCACCCATCCCGTAGTTCTCTCTTCTCTCTCAAGGCTATATTGCAGTGGTACAGAATAACTAAGATAACCGTGCAGTTTACGAAGCAGAGCCTTCTGTTTCTTTATGTAGATTGCTTTATAAGTGATGATTTGATAACGTGGTGCTTCCGCTGGCAGTGTGCTCTGCATGCAGTTGATCTGTGAGTTATCAGAGGAGCACAAGATAAGAGCATGCTGCTACCTTATGGAGTACCTTATGGATTTGCTCCCTGCAAATCCCATCTGCAGCCATTAAGTCCTCCTGGTGGCAACACAGGTCCTTCTTGTGCTATATACCTGCCATGTGCATATGCTGCTGAAATAAAACATGACACGTGTAATTTTATATAATAGAATCACGGAATCATGGAATGGCCAGGGTTGAAAAGGACCACAATGATCATTCAGTTCCAACCCCCTGCTATGTGCAGGGTTGCCAACCAGCAGACCAGGCTGCCCAGAGCCACATCCAGCCTGGCCTTGAATGCCTCCAGGCTGGAATGGGGCATCCACAACCTCCTTGGGCAACCTGTTCCAGTGCCTCACCACCCTCTGAGTGGAAAAACTTCCTCCTCATATCTAACCTAAACCTCCCCTGTCTCAGTTTAAAACCATTCCCCCTTGTGCTATCACTATCAACTCCTGTAAACAGCCATTCCCCTTCTGTTTATATGCTCCCTTCAAGTATTGGAAGGCCACAATGAGGTCTGGATTGTTTAGATTTAAAGACCAGGAGCAAAATTCCCTCTAATTTAAACCTTCATTGTATGTGCCTAACATGGGAAATCAGTAATAGCTTAAATACTCTGCGATCAGTCTATGTAGACAAATATTCAGAGGAAATACAGAGAGCTGGATCAACCCCACTGTATATGACTTGGTTGCCTCCTTAGGTGCGCATCTGCCTGGTACATGTTTGATATTTGACATCTTGTTGAAATTTCACAGGGTGTTCCTGTGCTTCAGTGATGAAGCTGAGCACTCAGAATGAGAAATTGAGGTGTTTCAGCTCATAAGAATAATTCGTTTATTAGTTAGCACCTGAAGTTACTGCTCTCAAGGGAGATATTGAAGAATAAGTAAGAATTTTTATGTAGTTAACAGAAGATGTTACAAACCCTGTCGCTTTCTTGTTGCAAAAATAAGTCAAGCAGGATGTGTTGCCATAGAACGTTGCAACTGTGAGCAATGTGTTAAAAATGAATTACTATTTTATATCCGATTTTGAAATAAAACTTTGTCCATCTCTTTAAATGCCCTTTTGGATTGCATTCACTCAGTAAAACTTGCCTTTCATGTACCACTACTAAATCACGGAGGGCAAAGCCCTGGCCTGTGGTGTGGAGAGCACCTTAAGGTAAGCCCTTCTTGCATGTAGTCCCACCTTGTTCTAAGGGGCTCTTCCTGAATGGGAGCAATGAATTGGTCAAAACCACCTTAACACAGTGATGTCTTTGTCCCTGTGCTTCTGTTTTGCACTTTCCCTTGAGTATGCTTTTATACTTGGAGCTGCGTGTCCCACTAAGTAGGGTGTTTGGAGGTAGGAGTTGTTCAAAGTGGTTCTCTACAGGGTCTTTAAGACAAAATATCTTCTGTTTTGTATCTTTATTGTCACCTAAGCCTCAATCTAAGAATAGTTTGAAATAAAATCAGCAGATTATGTGCAGGCAGATAGCTCCTTTGCCTATTGTGGAAAGATGGGGTATGTGGGCATGTTTCAGCCTTGGAACAAGGGTGAAGGCATTATGCTTCTCCTGATAGGTATTTGTGACAAGATACATGTGATATGGAGTTGGTAGAATTAAATCATCGGGCATTCCACATTTTCCAGGTTCTACCTTTATTCATGTGCACTTCATCCAGAGGCTCACACACAGGTTAGGTACTGATCCCCTCACAACATCTTCAGTACTGTTGTATCCTCGACTACTTTATGTCTTTCAGTTCTAGCATTCTGATGCTTGTCATCTGTCAGGTGATTGATTGGCTTAAATCATATCGTACGCAAGTATAAATGAGTCTGCAGATCTTTTGCCCGAACGATAATCCATGAAGGCCAGAAGATGCTTGCTTTTAGTCTGTACATTAAAAGTAGTCTATTGCTGTTAGTTATTAATGTATCTGCTGTAGATGTCTAAGCAGGGATAGGAGTTGCTTCTGTTGAGCTTTGCTGTGTAGAGGATGAGTGTGATGGTACTGATCTAATGCCCGGTATAAGCACCTTGTTTTTAATTCAGTTACAAGCTGTGTAATAGTAATAGAGAAAATAATTATACTGTCATTAAGGGAATGAGCAACGAGTTAGGCCACTAGGTGATATTAAAAAAAAAAAAAAAATTGTAATCAACCATTACTGAGGTCTTTGTTGTAAACACTTTGTGAATAACATGGTTAATACAGTTGTGCTACAATAACTGTCACATTCTTTTTTATGTCTTATGTAAGATGTCACTTATTTCGTTTTGGGGAAAAAGTAATATGGAATGAAATTAATTTTTAAATGTAGTCAAAGCTAAGATCAAACTGCTTTGTTCTTTATCTCACCAAAGAGACCATTGTGCGTAGAAAGTCAGTTTAATATTACATTCAAGACGGTGTTGATATGCCACATATTTGAAAGAGTGAAGGTTTTAAATATTCTGCAGATCTCTTCATTTGTTCATGGAGCGAGAGAGGTGAAAAAGCTGCAGGATGTGCCTTGTACAGCTCAAATATGGTCAGCATGCTCTCTGCACTTTCTGTGGAGACTTTGTGAAACATACAAGGCACTGTTCTGTACTTGGCAGGAGAAATTGGAAGCATGTATGTATCTCTGCTTTGCCATGGCATAATGAGCTTGGTCAGAATTAAAAGGGATTCTCTCTGTAGGTCTGTCCAGTGCTAGGAGCATCGTATTTAAGTCAACAGCACATTAAAGCAAAGATGAGTTATTTTAGGAGGTAAATTAAGAGAAGAAAATGATCTGTAGCACTCACATAGATTTGTCTTTGTGTCTGCATTTTCTGATTTACGTTCAGTAGAGATTCTGTGACAAGTGAAATTTCCTGCCTCGTGTTGCCAATTTCCAGTATTTCATTCTGATTTATCTGACACTTGGTATTTTTTCAGTGCTCCAAGACTCACTGTTTTATTTGAGAGTCTAGGCTTTCCTTCTTTCTGTCTCTCTCTTCTTTTTTTCCCCTCATGGAGTAAATTGTCATGAGAGTAACACTATTTTATTTTTTTTTTTCTGTGAAGAAGTGAAATACCTACAGATTAGATTTGAGATATGGGAACTTCAGATGAGGTTAACATGAAAATAAGAGAGAACTGAAGAACCTGCTGAGTTATTAGGGAGGACAACTGGTAAAAATAATAATAATAATTAGGTTAACAAAAAGTCATTTATCTATTTGTAGATTTAAAATCATGGTAATTCCAGCCTGGCCTCTAAGGGACCTCTAATCCTGTAGTTTTGTCTTACTGGATCAAAATGTGTCTTTTAAAAGCAGGTCTATAAAAGTTTTCAAAAGACAACTGCATCACCCAGTACATAAATCCCAGTAACTTCTGGGACATTTCTATTTTTTACCTGCTGGAACACTTTCCATGTCAATCAGGCCCTGATTGCAAAGGTTGCAAAGTTGCTTTTAGCTGCGTTACCTGTAATCTTGATTTAAAGATTTCGTGTGATGGAGGTTGTGTAAATGCATAAAAAGTTGCATGCTGAAGTTTATAAAAGCCTGCCTTTTCCTCATCTTAAATAGATCTGAAGATGTTGTTCTAGGCGTAGCTAAAGGTAGAAGATCTTTTGAAGCTCAGTGAAAATCCCCCTTGAGATTCTTCTTTTTGTTTTATACACAGTTACGAAAAAAAAGGTTACTATCTTTAATGAGTTATGAGGAACTTCTCTTTGATAATGATCCATTGTACTCATTCAGCAATCAAACTGTCCTCTTAAACCTGCTGTTATTAACCAAAAAAAAAAAAAAAAAAAAAAAATTGCTAGCAATTTCATTATTACATTTATTTATTTATTTATTATATTTTTAAAGAAATGAAAATTTCTTTATTTCAGTGTTCTTCAACATTTTATAGTCATAATCTGTGCATATTAAATTACTTGTTGTTAGTCTCAGAGACATAGGGGATTAGGATTTCCATCAAGCTGGCTGGTAATCCTGGCCTTATTGAATTATTAAACGTGCTCTGAGCAGGGGCTTGGAATGGAATACCTCCAGGGAAGCCCCTTTTAACCTGAGCTGGGCAATGATTCGGTCCCACAGAAAACTCTGATACGTAACACAGGAAGAAGGTGGAGAAATTAGTTGCCTGGAGGAGGTACTGTGTGTTGGCCATTTGTGTTGTGCATGGCTGCTCTAGGTCATTGTTGGCAGGTAGGAGCTCAAAAAGCATGGACACAGCCCACCATGTTAAAGATGTTTGGGAAAACACTCTTCAGTTTTGTTTGTTTTTTGAACAGCTGTTGGCACGTACCTTTGCGTCTGCTTTAGCAATAATCTTATTTCTATGAGTGATTACAAGTGTAAAAAGTACACAGCTTGCTCAAGTGATTATTAGTGTGAAGAGGTTTGTAATTTCAAATAAGTATAATATTTATTTTCAATGACTGCTTTAACACATACACGTTTCTGTCAAGCTGTAGTGGATCTGGGATGTCAGTTCTAGAGTTTCACTGGGAAAACACTGCTTTTGCTGCCATCAAGCATGCGTTTCAACAACAGCACCTCATTTTAACTTGGAACTTTTATTTATTTATTTATTTTTAATTACAAATGTGATTTTCAAGTAGCAAAAGAGAAATGGGAATCTTCCTTTCATAGAATGGCTTGCATTGGAAGGGACCTCAAAGACCATGAATCTCCAAACCCCCTGTCACATGCAGGGCCATCAACCTCCATATCTAGTACTAGACCAGGCTGCCCAGGGCCCCATCCAACCTGGCCTTGAACACCTCCAGGAATGGGACATCTCAATCTCCCTGTTGCAGTAGCTCACCACTCTCTTGGTAAAGAACTTCCCCTTATATCCAACATAAGTATTCTCTCCTTCAACTTATTTTCCCTCGTGCTGCCATTATTCACCCTTGTAAGAGTTGACTCCCCTTCTGTTTGTAGGCTCCTTTTAGGTACTGGAAGGCTGCAATCAGAACTCAGCCTGGTCCGACAGACGCAAACCAACAGCAGCACAGCCTTTGGCAGAGGGGTGCAGGAATGGCTTACTGCCAGCATGAGTTTTAACTCAGCCAACAGCCCGAGTCCAGAAGCAGAAACAGGGTTTGTTTGCCTATTTTTAACCCACTGGTTATCAGCACAAAACTATCAGTATGATACTTTTGTGTTGGAATGGCTCTCTGTGCTATTTGGTCATACAAATTTGGTTTAAGCTCTGGGATGTTGCCTGAACCTGAAGGGTTTTCCCTTCTAACCTGACTCCTCTGAAGCCAGTTGGAGCTATGTACATAGCCATCCTCTGAGTTTGTTCTTTGGTGCTGATCTTCTGCCAATTCAGAATGTGCTTTCAAGTGTAGTTTATCTCAATTCCAATCCTTGTAATTCTCATACTTAAGCTGTGCAGATTTTATCGGATCCATATGATGGAGAATGGCTCTTTAAGAAAATTGACATTTTAATCACAGTATCATAACTAAGGGTTTTATATAACAAACCACAGCAACAGCTTGTCTGTTCTTCTTTGGAAGAATAAAAATCTGTTGCCTTTCATTCTCTGGTTGATAAGCTTATAATTATTGTACCAAGAAGGGTTTCTAATCAAATGAGGATGAAGTCCAGGAATGTGTGAAAGAAAATAATCTGTTTAACACTATATTCATAGAATCATAGAGCGGCTTGGGTTGGAAGGGCTCTCAAAGATCATCAAGCTCCAACGTCCCTTCCTCAGGCAGGGCCACCAACCTCTGCATTGAAAACAAGACCATGCTGCCTAGAGTCCCATCCAACCTGGCCTTGAACACCTTCTTCATATTCTTATGTACTGATACATTTAGAGGAAGATTCTATGACTAGACAATGTTGGAACAGCATTCCTGAATGCTGCTTAAATGTCTACCCGCATTCTGACTGTATATTAGATAAATATTTTGCAGTAATCTTTTGAGAAGAAAAAAGGAAACTGCATCAAAAATTGTAAGGGGAAAAAGGTTAAAATCCAAACAACAAACTAATGTAATACTCCTGAATGTACCCAGGAATACTACAATGCTTTCCCTATTCTTCTTAATTAATCCTGCTTCTGTAGATCAGGTCTGTGGAATATATTCGTGACCAAAGGAAGTCCTTCCAAAGGAAATTTGCTGGTCATGATAATGAACCCTTCTAGGGCAAGATCCATCAATTTTAGTGGAGACCATTGCCTGGAAAATCTGCAAGTTATGTTGGAGGTGAGATTTCTCCTATCTAGCAGTTCTTTCTGTCTTAGCATGAGTTGTCATGCTCTCTAAAGAGCTGATCCTTTTCCTTTCTCTAGAGCTTTGGTACGTCCTCCATACTATTACCATTGCAGTAAGCTGCTAACCTGGTGCATGTACTGCCTGTTCCTTCTCCTCCATGCTTTCCCCAGCTCCTGTAACCTTCCTAACTGAGCTGAGTTTCCAGAGACTGACTGGTGCTCATTCAGAAGAGGATTTGGTTTAGCAGTTAAATCAGGAGAGTGAGGCAGTTTTGATTGCGTGGCTCTAGGAAACAAAAAGCTGGGACCGGTAAGTGAATTGTGCCTCAAGTTATTTTTCTGCATTTCTGGCACAGACTGTTAGTGTCCTTTTAAGGTATACCTATATTGTTGAGTTAATATGTAGAAAATCAAGAAGATCTATTGCTTTTTAAAGCAGTTCTAAACAGTTTAATCCCACTTTACATACTACTTTACCTGTGAAATAACCAGAGAGATATATCACGCTTTTGCGTTCTTGCTTTCAAGTTTTTTCAGCTTGCTGTTTCAGTGCAGTTCCCTTTGTGAGATTTTCCTTTCTTGGTATTGCTTACCTAGGAGTAGCCTCCAAAAGCCCAAGTAACGAGGCAGTAAATTGATGCAGTCTTCCTTGTGGCTGGCTGACATTTCAAGGGCTCAGAAGGGAAGCCTGGACAGAAAGTAGTAAACAAGCATGAATTCTTTGTGTAAACACTTGAAGTAGACCTCAGACAGCATGGTGCTTCACTTCAGTGTGGCCCACAGAGCCTGCCTCACTTGGAAGCTCCCTGCATGTATGCACAGAGGGTCTGGACAGGGGATTGGTTAAGAATAATTAGTGCACGTAATATGTGTATCCTAATATGGACAAGTGGAAGGTGTTGAAGTATAATGGGAGGTAATGATGAAATGACCCAACGGATGTCAGGTTTAAGTAATGGAGGAGGTCCCTCTAACATGAGTATTTCGGCACAGAGAAGAAGTGGTGTGACTGGAGCTCTAGGACCGAAGTGCCACAGAAACAGAATTACTGAGCGTCTCTAAGATTGCTTGACAGTAAGCCATTATGCAAAAACAAACAAGACAAAGGGTAGAAATTCACTTCCAGGTATGTATTTTGATTTATGTGGGAATCAGATGAAGGAGACCCTTCGTGTTACAAATAATTTAACTGTTTTTGTGACACGCTTAAATTCCTTGGGCCCCACTGTCATACAGTGTAAGGGAATCGCTCAGAGAACTTGAAATAGCTTAAGGACAATTCTGAAAACTATTTTACTTGACAAAGGTTCTCTGAGAGAAGTAGACTTGATCAGCAAAGAGAGAATTTTTCTTGTAGTACTAATATTGGATTGAATGAATGGATTTTGAAAAGTGAGCTATTTCATTCTTTGGGGTGCATTAAACAAAATGCAACTAAGAGCTTTTATGTATATGCTTTTTTAATGTAAATACTGGGTAAATTAAGAGCTTTTCTTAATTATTCAATCAGGCTACAGTATTTTACAGTAATATGCATGTATTCAGCACTGTAACATTCACGCCCAGGTGAAGCCAACATACCTTGTCCACCATTTTTTTATATCCGAAAAGTGTTTTGTTGTTCTTCAGAACATTCTCATTTCATAAACTAACAATCCTTGTTCATACTCTCCTTCTATCAGCCAGAGAGATGACATAGAAATGTGTGTGCAAAAAGCAGCATTTTCAGTAGTCAGCATTTATCTTGAAATAATTTTTTATGCATATAAAATGTGTCAATGGCATTTCATCGTCGATGACGCTTTTTGCATTTAATTTGTTACTTTGCTTTCAAACAATTTGAAAAAAAAAAAAAAGATTACAGTGATAATTTTAATGTGTTGTTGTGTTTAAGGTGTTCTGCAATAGGCAGGGATAATAAAATTGTTTCTAAGTGCTATTGATATTTATAGAAGGAATAAATTTCTGTTTATGATAATAACTTTCATAAGATCTATTTAAAAAAAAAAAAAAAGTTGTAATTGTTTCTGAAGCATTCAAAGCATCAGGAAGAACAGCTTCATTTACAAGTGGTACAAGTCCCAGAGATCAGGCTGAAAAAGGCTTTTCCAGTTACTGTCAGTTGTACAATTCTCAATGCCCCAAATGACTGTTTTTAGAGGTCCAAATACGGATGAAGAAAAACAGGTTTTTTCAATAAAGATCTATTTCCATCCAGTGGATGCCACTTTGAAATGCAAACAGATGGATAGCTCTATAATCTAGTAGAGAAGAGTAAATGCCAAACTGGGAATGAATCAGAATTTGCAGCAAAGAACAAGGGAGGAAGGTGACTAAACCACGCTGCCCAGCTCCTTCTTCTTTCCCCAGCTCAGAACTAAGAGCAGAGATTTGCTGAGGGATGCTCGTGTCGTTGCTGTCTGCTCACTGGAGAGCTGGGATAGCTCTGGCTTTGCTGCTGACTGCACAGCACAATGCTAGCGCTGCAGCTTGTCTTTGCTAGGATGGAAATGTCACACAAGGTGAACAAAATTCTTAAGCTGGAGGTGTGATAAGCCTCCTTTATTTTCTGAAAGCTGAAAATAACCATATGGAGAAATGCTGGGTGTATTTGTTATAAAATTAGATCGTTTTCTATTTGATACATTAGAACTGTGAGTTAGGAACCTTAAAATGTTAGTTTCACAGTATCTTGTTAACGATTCTCATTTGGGAATCTTAAACAAAGTTCTCCTTCACTTATTGGCAGTGTGAAGAGCCATGTGAGGTGTAGGTGAGGTAATTGATGAAGTTAGCAAGTTTCAGCTGTCTTAACCTGCAGGCATCAGATTTGATTTAGATGCGAAGTATAATTTACTGTGAAAGGGGGTACTTGCAGTCCTTACCTGGGACAGGGAAGGGTTGTTCTGGCATTGGAACCACACTGAGAAGGGGTAACAAGCTGGTGATGACTGACTGAAAGAGTTTGGAGGAAAGGAGGAGAAGTCGCACTGCCAGGTGCCCTTTCTGCATCCCCTGCTCAGCCCACGGTCTGGGAGCATCACCCTGCCTTTTCCTTTTGCAGCTTTAAGGCATTGGATGGATACTGCAAACTTAAAAAATCATCCTTGCTCTGTGTCGAGAAAGGGACGTTAACATTTGTGTGTCTACTTTATGAAGCAGAAGAATTTAAACTTTTGGGAGACTTGTTTAACATATGGCTAAGTTCTCCCCTGAAGCTATTCAAACTCATTCTTGGAAAAATTGCTATTACTTGGGTATGTGCATATTGGTTTTTCAGGATGTGTAATAAGGCAAAGCTTTCCACTTTACTGGAGAGTTAAAATGAATCCATAAAGTTGTCTTATAAATTCTCTCTCTTTTGACTGGGTAGATATTTCACCGCTTTCCTGCAGGTAGTAAGCAGGAAAGAATAGGAATTGCCAACAAATCAAATTACAGAACATTGAAAATGTCAGAGTTGTAGTGTTCATTATGCTCATTCATAGAATATATGAGTCATTAAAATTCTGATATTGCTTCAGAAAGAGAGTTTGTAATGAGAGTAAAAAAAAGCCATTGCTTCCATTCCTCTTCCTGGCGATGGTTATTGTGGAAATTAAGGATAATATCAAAATGATTACCTGTTTCTCATTCAGTCTTAGATTTTAGATTTTCAACCCTTAATGTCCTGCCTACCTCCAATGTGAGATACAGCACTCTTTGAAGTAGCACTTAAAAAAAAAAAAAAAAAAAAAAAAAAAAGCTTTTTTGAATTACAAGCAAAAAAGAATTCAAATTTGTTTGGACTTTTCTCATAATGCAACGAGTTTCAAGATATTTTTTTCTTAGAATAAAGCTGTTGTTCATTTAAAGAAAAATATTTAAGTTTTTTGTATAGAATAGTTATTTTTTTCCTCTTAATTCTCTAAGTATAGGCTAGAGTTGAATTCTTTCAAAAAGATGCATATGAACACAGTTATCCTTTACCCAGAGTTCACAATGCCAGGTGAAACTCATAGAATCACGTCATAGAATCATAGAATGTCCTGGGTTGAAAAGGACCACAATGCTCATCTGGTTCCAACCCTGCTGTGTGCAGGGTCACCAACCAGCAGACCAGGATGCCCAGAGCCACATCCAGCCTGGCCTTGAATGCCTCCAGGGATGGGCATCCACAGCATCCTTGGGCAACCTGTTCCAGTGCCTCACCACCCTCTGGGTGAAGACCTTCCTCCTAAAACAAATAAAGAATTAGTTTGCCCATTTTTCTTTACAGTCAGTGTGGATCAACAGGAAAAATAATTAACAGATTTTTTGCTTTAATTAGTGACATGTAAGTGACGCTTGTGTTTCCTATATCGTTTTGTGAATGCAAGGTCTCTCTTTGGTTGTCTGTGTAATCCTTTTGTGAGGCTCTTCCAGGTACTGCTTGAAACCATGTAACTGCGGCTTTTTACCTGTTTTTCTTGAGGAGATGTGCCAGCTCTAACCAGAACAGATGAAACGCTTGTTTCTGACCTCAGCTGTCTGTGTCACAGAGCTGTTCTGTACTTCACTTGCATTATGCAACTTTGCAATATCAGCTTGTGTCCGCAAGAAGCGAATAGGAATCAGCACATTTGTGCAATGTTTGAGCCTACAAGCATGGCTGGCAAAATGCCTAAGCATTGTAAGCACTTTGGAGTGGTCTGTTCATGGCCAGTTTCTTGGTCTTTCCCATGTTTCTGAAATAACAGCTTTCTACCTCCAGTTCTACATGTTCAGTGGCAAGAAAATTGTTCACGTCCTTTTTGTGATCTTGTCTGTGGCTTAAGCTGTCTAAAATCCTGGAGTCACAGCTCTGAGAATATCTCAGTAGTCTCACTAGATAAGAGTTAACACACAAATAGCTTTTTAAAATTGTATCGAAGTATATTTTATAGTGTTTCTGGAGTGGTGGTCTAATAATTTGCAAGGGCTTTCACTGCATTATATGAACTATTGAACTATGTTTCTGTTGCATAGAGAGATCTGCATTTGGAACTCACAACTCTAAAGTCATACTGTACTTGCTCCCTGTTGTATCAGGTACTCCTTTGTGCAGTACACTTAATTAATAGTTTGAAAATAAGCATTGCAATTCCCCCGAGATGGTATTATGTTCAAAATACAGCTGTGGCTTGTTGTAAGAACACTTAAACTAATAGAGTAAAATCATGTAGTGGGTGATTTGAGGGCTTGAGGAGCCACTTACTTGCAGCCACAGAAGGAACGGTAGCCACTCCTCAGGAGTCCTGCATCTGTAGGAACAATTACTAGTCAGTGGCAAAGCCAGAAGTGCTGTTATTCTCTACACCTCTCCAGATACAATCAGTGCTACAGGTGGTGAAGTGCAAACTAATTGCAGCCACAGCTTGGTCTGTGATTGATTTTAACTAAGCATGGAGAATATAAATGAATTATGTTGAACAACAACAATGCAGATGAACGTTAGAGGTTTTTCTTACTGAATAGGTTTCCAATCATTGTAATTGAACACATCAAATATCCTACTCTACGTAGGATTTTGTTTGCTTTCAGAATTGCAGGAAAAAATTGTCTTTTTTTTTTTTTTGTTTAAACCAGGTAAAATTTGTAAATGGCCCTTTATTCGAGCAAATGAAAGCATAATCAGAGGAATTGCTCTTTGATATTTTTTACATGAGAAAATAAGATGTGACTGCTTGAACTTGGTTGTATTTGCAGATGGGATGAGTGTTGCTCTTAAATGGAATACATTCATTGGAGGCAATAACATGTTTCTGTTTTCTGATCTGAAATTACTGACCTGTCACATAGGTTACATTTCAGTTATCTTCAGCAAATTGGTAGAAAGGCTTTTTTTTGTTTTTGTTTTTAACATTGAGTTATACAGGAAATGAAATATTGGCTATTCTGTATAAGGAATGAATAAAACTGTTTTGACTTGAAAATACACTTGTGGAGATGAATAGGCGGGGAAAAAATGTGGTTTTGTACAGTGCATTCCTAAATACTGTGTGATCTGGTTAGGAAAATAAAATTGTTCATGTAATAGATCAATTTAAATCTGACAACTTTAAAGCAGTTAAATTCAATAAATATAAATCTTGCTGCTCATGTCAGTCTTCTGGACTTCTCAGATGTGAGAGGATGTGGGGAAACGTGACCTTGAAGATGCAATACAAGAACCCAGGCCTGAAGAATGGCTGCCTCACATCCTCAGATACTACTGTATGTCTGTCTAAATGATTTCCATTGTGCTCTTGGGCATGTTCCTGGTGGGGTGTTTTTCTGTGGTGTTTGTTTAACAAGTGTATTAGGGTACTTTTGTTGAAAGCTTATGGTAAAGGTAACTATTTTGCAGAGGCTGTGGAAAATCCATTGGCAGTCTTAATAACAGTTGTGTTGGAGTTGTTCCATATATTACTTGAGTACTGACTTCGAGTTAATTTGGAATGTAAATATCCTCTGAGTAGTTCAGCTTGCTTTCACTGTCTGAGAAAGTCACCTTTTTTGTTACATGTAATGCACTAGAGTAGATGAGAAGGAGAAATGCTACATTTGGTCATAAGAAGCAGAGCATTATTTTTCCTAAGAAAATTGTGTCTATTCTCTATCTGTAGTCTACTTGCTTTCTCTTAATAGAGTGCTAATCCTGATAAACTCTGCTGAATTAAATGCAGTAGTTCTGTGATGTGTGTTTTTCAGCTTAATAAGAAGTTCTTCAATTCTGTTTTGATTTCCAACTAAGGCTAGGCTTGATTTGTGAAGCGGGGGTAAAACGTCAGTGATTTATCTGCTGTCCTTAGGCTACTTACAAAGCATTTCTATTAAACATTCTTGTTATTTATTGGTTGTTTTTTTTTTTTTTTTTTTCAACTCCTTAAATTATCTGCTGGTTATTAAATTAAAAAGGCTTCTGTTTTTCCTCATTACAAATGATAAACTGTAGCACAGAGATGCTGACATCCAAGCCTTTCTAATTTTCAAAAATATGCTCAGGTCGTCTGGGGCAATGTATACAACATCGTAGACTGTTGCAGGTAAAAATATCTTATTTCACACTTCGTTCCAGAGTGGAACCTTTTTGATTATTATCTCTTTGTCATCAGAGGTTACCTGGGTTAATCATGTCTGCTGTCTTCTGAGTTTGTTACAGTTTATGGCTTTGATTTCAGTTTCTGAAATGAATTTTGTGATCTCCTTTTGTTTTGCCTTGTTACCTTCAAACAAAAAAAAAAAAAAGGAGATGCTTTAGATCACACATCTTTTTTCTTGTCTGTGTAATTTCAAAGGATATTCACGATGTATAAGTTTACGAAAAGTCCTTTATGCTTTTGAAATGGTACATCTTGCACAAATAAAATCAGTGGTTTTTGTTGCCTTTACAAAGAGAATGGTCAGCTGAGAGCAAAGAAAAGAAGGAATCAGGTGCACCTCTGGCTTTATTTCTTTCATACTTCAACTGCATTATATAAGCTCATATATAATATATGTAAAGGGAAACTAGAATAAACTCCTTGATAGATTAGTAGGAAACTGATACTTGTACTGCTAACATGGAATTTTTATTCTTTCACTCCCAGTTTTTGTAATGTTCGTATGAAGTATGTATTCTAGGCTGTGTTGATTGTCATGAAGTTATTTCTTTCCTGAAGAGACAAGTTTGGGTACAATAGCTCATGCACACCAAATGTGTAACTTGTTCTTTTGTAACGGTAGCCCTTGGAATGCTTCTACAGTCAGTGCTGACATGAATGAACAGCCGCAGCAGTGTAAATAGTGCCTGTTCAGGTGCTCATGGAAACTGATTTGGTGTTGGGTCTGTTGTGTTTTTTTTTCTCCCCTGCAAGTCTGAGATATCGTGCCTTAGGTCAGTTATACTCATTCTTAGGCTTTTTGCTTCAGTTTTAAAGGTACGTTTTGAGTTTGCAGATTCTCTGAAGGATGTTCCCATGAGAAGTTGTCTGCTTACATATTATTTTCAGATGAGGTAAAGGTCTGAATGAATCTCACAGACACGGGGGTTTTCTTTTGCAAAAAGAAGTTTGCCCATTTAGTGGTAGGTTGTGTTTGTGAATGTGAATTTATAATTGATGGTCTGAAGTTCCAGCACAGCTAATACGTAAGAGTAGGATTCATGCTGTTCTTTAAGGTTTGGCTCAATGAAAATGGCTACCACTCAGCTGTTCACTCTGAGGGATTTGTTTCTGTTTGCATAAGTGGTTAAGGAAACAGTAAAGTGCTCTCAGAGTTAAAATTGAAAGCTACTTTCTTGAACAAAAAAAGCGCAGTGCTGACAAATGAGGTGTTTTGTGGAGTTCCAGAAAATGTCCCTCGGGCTTTCAGAGATAAATTCTTGGGGCAGAAAGCTGCGATCACCTTTTGGAAAAAAGTCTTTAGTAATCTTTCTGCTTCTCAGTTCATATGCAGAGGAGATGTCTCTGAACATATAGAAAGATGGAAAAAAAGCAAGCAAGGCCAAGAGAATTCTTTCTAACTTGAGTTGATAAAGTTCTGAAAGAGTCCCATAGCCTGCAAAAGCACAAAACAGATTTAAGCTATAAGGAGAAAACAATTTCTCTGCCCAGCGTTTTCAGCCTGGAAAGTGAGTATACGTGTACCTTCAGAATTTTTTATTTGCTTCATTATTATCATCTGTAATATTCTGATGTTCAGTTTTGTGCCTTTGTTTTGTTTTAGTCAAAATAACTGCATTTAGTCACCATGAAAATACTTACCCATGACTGTTTGAATGCAGGATGCACAGTGTGAGAGCTGGTGATCAGACTGGTTTGCAGGTCCATACATAGGCACTCATGAGTATTCTGCATTTTTCTTTTTTCCAGCTTCTGTCCCATTTTGTGGAGGCAGAATTGTGCCCTTGAGAACTGATTAACATCTCTGTCCTATTTATTGCTTAATGCTTTTTGTGCTTTTGCAGTGTATGTGCGTGCTTTATTTTGGGTTCTTGTTACGTAGTTTTTAAAAAAATAAAATCAATTCCATTTACTGTATTTTACAGTGGGAGTGGGTAGGAGCAGCCACGTGGAAATACTTCTAACTGTCATCCTGCAGCAACCCGTAATGCAGTGTAAGCAGTTTTGCTGGGCTTATTCTCATTTAACATCTATTTTATTTTCTGCTTGAGAAAAGACTAGTATTCAAAACTGCCATGTTAGTTTAGAGCTGGGTATGGAAGAACACAGATTACTGGTAGCTGGTGCGAGGCCTGTGTGACAGCTGACTTTATTTTTAGAATAGGCTAGCAAAATCCATTCCCGGGTTGCTGCTTGTAAGGATGCTATCCTTGAAGCAGCTACAACGCAGGTTACATTCCTACATTATTGATATTGCAACTGGAATGAAAATCTGACAGGTATAATATGGGGAAAGAAAAAACAAACAAACCCAAACCACCTCTATTTGCAGCTACCTCACTATTCCAAGCCAATAATGCTTTGTTTTTAATTTCCTTGTACAGGTGTAATTTAATGCATTGCTGCCATCCAGGCGGGTGAAAGTAGTATCTGTTGTATCAGCACTTCTTAATGTATGGTATGATGTGCACCACTCACAGGACTGAACTTTTAATAAAATACATAAAATACTTCACTGTTTAACTTCCCGTTGTAAATCTTTACTATCACTGGGAGATCAGTCACTAGTACTTGTCTCATATATCTGTTGTTCCTATCAGATACTTGCAGTAAAACTCATCTCAGAGTTTCCAAAATAAACAACTTCTGATGATCGGTAGCTTCTTGAGTATTCAAGATGCCTCATAATATTTCAGACATTTTCTTTCACTTACACTTTTATTCTGATAATATGTGGAACGTGAGGAATAATTCCAAAAAGCATCAGAGGAGGTAGTGGGTTACTGACTCAAATAAACCATTAAGTATACTAAGTAGATGTAATGAGAATTACAATTTTAGGTCAGAAGTTGAAGTTTTTACGAAATAAAGCAACCTCTCGTATGTGATAATGCTATAGAAATGTGTTCTCATGAGCTGATTGGAAAATTGAGATTTCTATTGGAATCAGATTAATGTTTTCGTTGAAGTGCAATGACTAAATGTTTATATAAAATTGTAGAAGATATTAAAATTTCATTTCAAAATTCAGGTTGGGATTAAATAAGCTAACTTATCATTTGTGTTTTTCATCAGGTGTGTAAATTCTCTGTAGTTAGTGAAGAGGATAGAAATTGGTGGATTTGCTGGTACAGCTTTCCATGTGCTTTTTGCAACACTCAGAACATTAGTTGAAGTACTGGCATGTTGGATGTTGCCCAGAGACAGCATTGAGCTGCATGTTGATTTCCTTCTAGGCAAAAACAGAGAGTGATACAACTAGAATTCCAGGTAGGTTTTTTCCCATGCCCAACCTGCAGCTCAGTTCTCCAGAGTGAAGTAGGAAATGCTGAGAAGAGTATGAACAGTTGATGTTTCTTTCCATGGGCTTCTCTTCCAGCTCATTCTATCCTGCCCTGCTGGACTAGCTGTCCATTTGCAGTGGGAAAGCCTTTGTTTCAACTTTCTGTCTTCCAGAAGGAGCTCCACTCTTGTATTCCTACATCAGTCTTCAGTGTAGCTCATAGCACAGCTACTGAGATCATTTGGGCAGGAATCATCTCAGAGACACCATCCTGTCCTGATCTGAAGGGCTAGTTTGAAAGTGAGTACTCCTTGCATTTGGTCCAGGCCTCCAAATGCTGTGTGAGAGGGCAGTAGGGTCAGGGATACTGACTCTGAAGCCTTACAGATTCTCCTGCAGATATAGTCTCTCAGGCTTTTGGACCATATTCTGCCATTCTGATTTGCATCTGTCCCCCAAAGCAATTAGCCACTGTTACTTGTATTTTTATAAGAGAAATGTGCTCACTGAGTAACTTAGTAGAGCTTGACTGAGGTCATCTTCTCACCAAGTTCAGTTCCATCTGCACCTTGGCTTTCCTGATCCTGTATCTACATTCCTGAGCAGCATCCCTGTATTCTTCCCAAGCCAGATGTCCCTGCTTTCATGGTCTGTATATTCTTCCTTTTCCCTTACTCTGACCTGCAGCTCCTTGCTCCGTGCTTCTTCTCTCCCTCCTCTGTTTGACTCCTTGTGCTGGGGATGGAGAGCTCTTGTGCTCTCAGAAAAGTGTTCAAAAAGAGCTGCCAGCTCTGTTGTCCCTGAGGACAGCTTCCCAGGGTCTCTCATCCAATAATTCTTAAAGCAACATGAAGTTCTCTCTCCTGAATTACTGACTGCTCTTTGTCGGGTCCGTGTTCCTTGGGATCATAAACTCAACCAGGGCATGGCTGATGCAGCCCAGACTGCCTCTGATCTTAACCTCTTTAATATTCTCCTCAAATAATATCCTATATTTTCCAACAGCTAAATGATATATTAATTTTGGGCCAAATCTCTTTCTATATGTATTAGCCAACCTTGTTTACTCCAGATTAGGAAGATTAATTACCTGTATTTCACAGAATGTTTTTAAGATGTTGTCTGATAATAAACCAAGTTAGCATGGAATAGCATGATTCCATTTCTTTCCCTGAGTGAAATGAGCCGCAGGGAGGAGCTGAGGAGCAGTGCTAGTGGTGAGCTGGAGAAGTCACACCCAAGGACTTGGAGGTCAATCAGTCACGAGTGTGATGCCTTCCATCATATAAAATATCTTCTGTGGATTTCTTTTTCGGGATTTCACTCTTTTTGAGTACTGGATAGCTGTTGAAATATTACTTGCTTCTTTGAATGGTTTATAAGTTTGTTTGCAGCCAAATGAGTAAGTATTGCATCTGTCAGACTAATTTCCAGCAACATCTATCCATTCATTAAGTGATAATATACAGGTATGTAAAAGCCTGCAGGTTCTCCTCCTCCTTTTTATTTAAATCCCAGCTTCAATATTTAACATCTTGGATGACATCTTGACATCTCCTTTTTGATGTTTTTTTTTTTTTAATTTTTATTTTTAATGTTCTTACTCTTCCTTAATTGACATTGTGTTACATGATTTTCAAAATAAACTTCTTGCATTGGTGCTATCTGTCAAGAAAAACCTATTTGAATGAAAAATGCTTTAAATGCCATAGTAAGTTCATCTTTTAGGCTGCATAAATTGGCTTTCATTTAAGTGAAGCATTTATTGTCACTTGAGTGTAGGTGCTCTGATGAGTCATCTTGTATGTAGGCATTGTGATGGCAGTGTTGATGCCTCACTGTGACAGTCTCAATGTAGATGTAATTATGCTAAAACTATTCAATAAGTAAAATCATTGTATTAATCTGTATGTTTTCCTTTCAGGTTCCCACAGAAGCATTTAAATCTGTTCTTTCTCATGTTCAGCTTTTTCTTACGCCACGTATTTGCAGGGAGGGAGGAGTGTAGATATCAGATGGAATCATTCAGAATTCCTGATTCATACTCAGCAGCTGTTTTTTACCTTCATGTGTTGCTTTTTCATAGAAGAATGTCAGTAATTTAGGTGGAGTAACCATTGCTTCTCCATCAAACTCATACCTTTGCTTGTCTGTCTATCAATGGTAGCAGGTTGCTTGCCATGCATACTATAGATATTAAAGTCAAGCATCAAATAATCCAGTAATTCCTTATTAGAACAACAACAACGGAATGATCTGTGATCTCCTTAAACATTCAACAAGTATCAATGAATGCCAGTGGGTGCAGTTTTTTTCTGCGTGGAGGAGTTGAATTCCACATCTTCATATACACTTCCATGTCAGATGCCATTCTGTCACACGGCAACAACACATAATGGAATATTGGTGGGAAGGTTCAGCCTCTCCTGCCATCCCTCTAACACCCACCTTTGACATTGTGGGCCAACAGAATAGAATAGGAGACAGCCCTTTTGCAACAGCCCTTGTGTAATTTGTTGTTTGTAAAAAATAAGCTTGTTAATAATTGTTCATTGATTCGATTCAGAATACAGAACTTCAAAATAAAATTAGTTCCACTAACAGTAAGGCTGTAGTCAAGAGTGCTGTTAAGCCCTAATGTTGCAATCAGTTAATGTCTTTATGCATTTTGTTCAGAGTAAATACACGCTCTGAAATCCTGGCTGGCCTGAAATCAATGTTAGTTCAATTCATTTCATTAGTGCTTATTGACTCAAGTAGATTTATTCATCTGGTCAAGGGAGACATATGTTTATCTTCTTTGCCGAATAAACACTAATTCTGAAGGTTTTCCTTTTATGAACCTCTTTATTTATCTGTGTTCAAATAGGAGGATCTTAATCTGTGCATGTCAGGTTATAAAGCTTATTTCAATCTTTCCACATTTCAGACATCACTGAAGCCTATAGAAGCTGAAGGTGTTTAGTGCTTTTCTGAAATTCTCAATATGAAATATAATTCTAAAAGAATAATTTAGCTGCTTCTCCTCACTGCAATATGGCTTTCAGGCTCTGAAAGAGCTATGTGATGTGTGAATGTGCTCTGAACGTGGTTTAGCCCTGAAACAGAAACTGTGCTACCATAAATTTTTCTAAGTTGAGAGCGTAATTTGTGAGTAAGTCTAGAGCATGGCTAGAGGGAGTCCACCACTGACGATGAAAAGCAATTATACTTTAAAGGGCTAAGTACACGGTACCACAGAAGCAAGAGTTAGTTCTAGCTTGTGCTTTCCCTTGTTTTTAACATTTAAGGTTTGTCACTGCATTCCTGTTCTTGTGGTGTGTGTCTAGCTTTTGCTCCAGCCACATTCATCGGCACTAACGGTGTAGCTTTATGTCTACAGCAATCCATTCAATCCAGGCTTCTTTACTGATTCAAGAACAAATCAATCAAGCTATCCTTAAATCTGTATGGAAAATTAAGTAAGCCTCATTTCTCATGTGCATGGTCTAAGGGCATACCAATATTTTCACATCAGTGTCAATTATTTGTTTTGTGAACAGTCTGTGCTTTCCCCCAGACAGCAGCCAAGAAGCTGTTATTTGATAATCACTGTAACTCTGTCAAATAAAACATGGAAGTCGGGACTATAGCTTGACTTGAATTAAATAAGGAAAGTCATTTGTTTAAAAAACAAACAAACAAACAGACCAAAAAAAAAACCACACACAAAAAGTGCCAATTCACGAAGTGTAGGTATTTGGGTTTTTTTTTTACGATAATATTTTATTCGGGCACAAACCAATGGCATTTTTTTCAGCTGCACTCAGATGTTAACATGTATTTAAAGTCAAATATATTCAGAAATTTGTGGTATAGAAATAAGTGATAGAAATGAAGTTGATGTAGAGTGCACTGCATGTGTTCTTCCTATGCAGCTTAAGGGAATATGTTTATTTCATTGCTTCTTGTTTGGAATATTCCTTTGGGCCTACGTGTTTGGAATTAGCTGTCTGGAATCTTGCTGTAATTCAGGTTTCCAAATAACAGTTTAATTCCCTTGTTACTCTAAACAAAAGGAAATAAAAATACTTCCTTTATCTTTTGAGGTGCAAAAGGTAGCGTGTTAATGCTGTTGTTCAGGCTTTCAGAACACAAAAAGTAAGAGTCATTTTGCTGAATCCAGTTAAAAGGCATCATCAGTCTGATTAGAGATATGGCAGCAAATGGTGCGAAATGTGAGGCTTTGGTACATGTTAGGTACCTTGTACTTTTTAGTCCTCAGTATTTAAGAGCATTATTAGTAAAATAACTCAAAGACTCACTTTGCAATTTGAAGAAAACGACATATTTTTGAGAAATAAATCTCAAATGCAATACTTGCATTCTGAGCATTTACTATTGACAAAAAAGTAACTTTTAATCACACTACCCACATATTAAGCTATCTTGCCTCTGTTTCCCAGAGTATCCACGAGAAAGACAAATTTATATTGCTTTACTATGAAAGATAAAATACACATAAATGCAGATCAGATATAAAATGTGCAACTTGATGAGACGTAAATGTTTTCATATTACATCAGAAATATTTTCAAATTTTCTGAAGCAGCTTTATTTTTTTAATATCATGGAATCACGGAATGTCCTGGGTTGAAAAGGACCACAGTGCTCATCTGGTTCCAACCCCCTGCTATGTGCAGGGTTGCCAACCAGCAGACCAGGCTGCCCAGAGCCACATCCAGTCTGACCTTGAATTCTTCCAAGGATGGGGCATCCACAACCTCCTTAGGCAACCTGTTTCAGTGCCTCACCATCCTCTGACTGAAAAACTTCCTCCTGATATCTAACTTAATATATACAAGCATGGTTTTTTTCATCAGTGGAATAATAATTTTTAAAGGGAATGATGTATAAATCAAAACTACAGACAAAGAGGGCTTAACTGAGCAGTTCTAAATGTTTCTAGCAAACATGGAGTTAGCTATTGACTGGTGGCTGGCCATATGTTTTAACAGCTCTGAAGTGAGATGGCTGTGAGGCGATCAGAGTGGATTTAGGTGGATGATTTCCACAGCTTTGAGGAGATGGAGAGAAGCACGACATCTGCCCATGCCTTCCAACAGCAGAGCTGGCTCTTGGGTGCTGGAGCTGAGCTGTGCTCCGCAGTGTGGGTGTGGGTTTTTATAGTCTGTCTGCAATTATAACGTGTAGATGATGGAAAGAGTGGGGTGATAAAATCGCTATAGTGATTTGAAATTGTACACATTGTACTGCATCCAAGATTAGTTCTGTGCCATCAAATAAAAGATCTCATCTAAGCTGCTGTAGTTAGCTTCATGTTCAATAAGGATTGACTACAAATGCTCACACATATCCAGCCTCTGTGTCAGAGGCAGGGTAATCAAGATTTGCAAGCTTTTGGAACAAATAAATCCCTTATATTTATACAGACAGGTATAAATCGGTATGAATATAGCTAGCGATTTCTTTGTCTCCTGACTAATCTAAATCACTACCTTTGCCTTGCCTGAATAACAGTGAGATGTCTGTGAGCTCTAAGGATTTCTCTGTGCTGAGATGAGAACATAAGGGAGGGATGCATTCAATTCAGCTGAGTTGTAAGCAGTCAACAATTAGGACAAATATTCTAATAAGAAAAGCTTCCGTGTGGAAGTATTGAAGGTCTCATACTGAAATCAGTCACGCATACCATTTTCTTTTGAGTGAAATAGTTGAAATCCTTGAAGAATTGTGATGCAGGATTATTATTAGGCTGGTTTTCAACACAGGGAGTTCAAGAAAAATCTGAAAGTGGTGGGCAGAGCTATTTATGCTAGCATGAATGCATGCTAAGAAGTTTTCCTCCAAGGATGTGTCAGGTCAGGAAGGGAACAGAGCTGGCCCCGTGCTCCATCTGCACTGGAGGAGGTGGTGACTGCCGCTCTGCAGGAGGGCTTGTTCCCATTTACAGCAGCACACATTCTGATACGAGTTGGGTCTGGTTCTGCATGCCTAAGAAAGGAGAAATGTTGTCGTGATCTTAAGTATTACTAATAGCATTAGAAAAACTAATAGATGGTTTATTTTTTTTTTTATGGCTGCATGAGCTTGAGGGTTTTAAGCCACAAGCAGTTATGTGCACAATGTATTTTTTTTTCCCCAAAGCCATTATATTCCATTTGAAAAATTCTCTGTGATTTGAAGGCTTTTATTATTTTTTGTCATTCCTTTTAAACTGTAAATGCTAGCTTTTGGGACAAAATATGCAGATTATAGAGCCATTATAAGTGAATGTGCTTTTTGGATGATTTGTGTTAAAAAATTTCTGCTTTGTGATTCCTTTGGATACTGATAAACTCACTAATTTCAATGCATTTGTTTGCGTCAGCTTGATGCCTTTTTTGTCTTTTTTTTTTTTGTCTTTTTTTTCCCCAAAATGCTTTTGATATATCTGTGGTCTGGCTGCATTTAATAAATGTCTGCCTTTGTTTTGACATTGATCCGAAGTGCTGCAAAATGAATTTAGAAGATATTCAGCTGAACACAATTCTGTATACTTGTCAACAAACAAAAGAATGTCTTTTCTTCAATCAAACTGAATTGAACATGAAGTTGCAACACACTTTACCAGGGTGTATGTGCTTTATTGTGTAGAATAAAAGTCTTTAGCATGGGCCACTGAGGAGGGCCACTAAGATGATCAGAGGGCTGGAGCACCTCTCCTGTGAGGAAAGAATGAGGGAACTGAGCTTGTTTAGCTTGGAGAAGTCTCTGGGGAGACCTGATTGTTGCCTTCCAGTACTTGAAGGGAGTGTATAAACAGGTGGGAGAACGGCTGTTTATGAGGGTGGATAGTGACAGGACAAGGGGCAATGGTTTTAAACTGAGACAGGGGAGGTTTAGGTTAGATATCAGGGGGAATTTTTCAGTCAGAGGGTGGTGAGGCACTGGAACAGGTTGCCCAGTGAGGCTGTGGATGCCCATCCCTGGAGGCATTCAAGGCCAGGCTGGATGTGGCTCTGGGCAGCCTGGTCTGCTGGTTGGCGACCCTGCACACAGCAGGGGGTTGGAACTGATGGTCATTGTGGTCCTTTTCAACCCACGCCATTTTGTGCTTCATTCTGTGATGCCTTCTGCTGAATGGTTCTGCCCATAGTCAGTATTTTTCTCCTTGATAAAATTAGGTATGTCTATAAAGTCTTAATCATCAACAATTGCACTGAAGGATAGAAATGGAAGTCTGAATTTTCTTGTGATGATAAGGATTGATGATTTTAACTCCTCTTGTGAGTAAATGCAGGTGTGAAGTTGGTCTGCTGGTCATAGCAGAATTTAATTTAATGATTTAAAGATCTAGTTACTAGGGATCAATCACACTTTATCAATTAAGCACTGTGTATGAGGACTAATCTTAAGTAAATGTCACTGATGTTAATATTTTAAAATATTCCTTATATATATGAGTTAGAGATTCCTGTAAAGTAGCAAGACTGAAAGGAGAAATAATTTGAAGCTCATTTTGCTTGTGTTATGGAACTGTAGCATGAATACACAGATGAATGAAATTAATATAACAACAAAACAAAAGCAAGTATTTCTTTTTGTCTGTTGTTTACCCTGCTGTTAAAGAAAAAGTGCAAAAGAAGAGCAAATAAAGGTAACATTTAAACTTCTGGCAAAACTTCCCTGAAAGTTGTGGCAGTTGTGTGAGGTGCACAGCGAGAAGGGAGCGGTGATCCAATGGAGCACACCGTTTAGACAAAGCCCAGTTCTTAAGGATGACTTAGTGTAGTGGAAATGCTAAGTCATGGCCTGAAGCAGTGATTGAGCACCTGGTAAGAAGGCAGGGCCAACCCAGGAGAGCCCAGGTGCATGCAGTGCAGCTTAGTGACAGGAAGGGCTGGAGGCAGGAGCCACCCCTTACAGACTTCATTTAAGGGTTGGCACCATGTGCCAGAGATCTCTGTGTACCTGAGGTCTTCCAAAGGTGAGTAGTTCTTTATCTTTGTTTCTGTATCTATGGCTGCTGTATTTGGGCTGGTTTTTATTTGCTATAGCCAACAGCTTTGCCACCCTGCTATTTTCATTCCATTATAGTGTTACGCCTCAGAACTGTGAAATGATGTTTTGACGTAACATTGGGAAGTCTGTTCATCATCTTCATGTACCATAGAAAGCCTTCTTGTTTATAAATAGTGAAATATAAAAAAATCTTGGCAAGTAATTATTGTTTTGTGCTCTGTAAAAGGAGTAAATGTTGCTTTTGTGCTCAGTTATTATAGCACTTACAGTCATCTGAACAGTGTAAAGCATGCGTTTAAAATTAATTAGTCTGCTTGTTAAATATGTATCTCTTTGTCACTATGTGTTAATATCAAGCAAATTATTTAAAGAAAAAGCAACTTAATTTAGACATGGCTAATAGTTACTAATCCTTTGAAGCCTTCCACATTTCTATTGATTCTAATTCTGCTGGGTTTGTGAGTGAGTATAATACTGGGTCAGCGTTATTGCAGGAGTGAACTTAAATGTAAATTCACAGGGTTTATTTTTTTTTCGGAGTTTCAGCACCATCACATTGTTCCAGAAGAGGGATGTGTTCACTTGAGAATACCTTCATGTTTTATAGCCTGCAGGCACTCAGTGCTGGCCATGTGGGCATTGTTTCCCTCTGCATGGTGCAGTGCAGCCTTCTTGTTCTTTCTGTTTCCTCTTTGGAACTCCGCGTTTTCCTGACATCATGCTGCATCTTAAGCAGAGAGCTCTAAAATGTTAGAAAATAGATGAAGGAACAGCTTTATAAGTGATGTGTGAAGAATGAGATTCAGAAGGGAGGAAAAAAAACTGAAAGGGGCACCTAACAGCATTGTAATCTTAAGCTCCCAGAGTAGGCTTTGTGATCAAGTCAGGTGTCCTGTGGACATCTTCAGAGCATTATTAGTGGAATAGAATTGCTGGCTGAAGGACAGAGACCATAAAGGATTTGGGCATCAAAGCTCAGTTTCTGTAACACACCTGTGTTTAAAAAGAGGTTCCAATTGTGGAAGTGGCGAGTTGGAAGCAGTGGAAGCACAGACCTGTCTGGTGATAGTTTGGGTAATGTTTGTGGTTAGTTTGCTCAGAAAGGAGGAAGAAAGCAGCATGTGAGGACTGATCCATATTACATTTTTTTTCCTCTAAGTTCTCTTCAAATTGTAAAGCATATAATTTCTGTTTCATGTGTTAGGTCTTTTTGAGTGAGATTTTCAGTATAAGGTGAGGAAAGAAACCCTGAATCATTAGCCATATACAGGGGCGTAGTGAAGGCGTCCACATAAAAGAGGACTGTTCTAATGGTCTCAAGTACCAAAGTAGTTGCTTTAATTTTTCTGTATCATTACAGCTGCAGCAAATGAGTAATTTAACTGAAGTGAAAAAAATCAGTGGTACCATTGGTGTGCTCTAGAGCTGTGGTGCGCATGACATTTTAAAGATGAAGTGCAGGGCTGAAGTTTTGTCCGTTTCATAATAAAATGTACTGATTTTTTTTTCTTAGTTAAAACCTTATGGCTGCCTGAACTCATGCGTGATAAATTTTGTGAAGGTTTTGGGTTTTTTTTAAACGTCAAGCAGTTGCTTTAGTAGCCAGTTTCGGTTTATCAGTTTCTCAAGGGTAGTGAGGCCATCCTGCATTTTTTAACAGTGCTTTGCCAGTTCGTGTGTAGTATAGAGACAGCTAGTAGCATCAAAAACTGATGCTATTTTAACTTTTTTTTTTTTAAATAATAGCACTCTTGAATATCTTTGTGGCTGTTTGGTTTTATTTTTACCTTTCTAGAAAATTGGTATAAAACTGGTTTGTATAATATGATTGTCAATGTAGTACTTCTGAAGTCATCACTATGTGACCTCCACACATTTCACTGACCTGGGAGTTGTTGAGTACCAGGGGTTTTAAAGATCTGTTACAGGGATGTGATGATGGAGTTGGAATGACTTTGTGTTGTATTTTTTATCTTCAAAAGATCAACTGTCTCATTTCATTTACAAAAGAAGCTCAAGAGTATATTAAGCAGAAGACTGGATTAGGTCATTTTAAAGGCTCATTTTACTATTTAAATTTAAAACAAAGTAAAATCAAGATGCAGATATTAAGAAACGTTTACTTTTATCTTCTCTATGCTCTAGGGCTTATGCTGGGTTTTGGCTTTCACTCAACTAAAGCTGAACTTCTTGCTGGCTTTTGCAGCAAATTAATTAGGTCCCATCTGGGAGTCACCCAATTAGCTCTCTGTAAAGCACTGTGACCTGGCCCTTCCCAAGCACATGGTGGAACGCAGCAAGACTGCTTCAGGATAGCTTAATTCCTGTCTGAGCAAGACGCGGAGTGAGAAAGGAGGTTGTGTTTCACCTGTCCCAAGTTGCCTCTCTTTATGGTACATAATCAAGTAATTGTCTGTGTATCCATGAGTTCTGTGTATTTCTAAATTACTTGTTCAAGGATTGCTGTTGTGATAACAAAGCATGAAGACAAGCATTCATCTTTGTGCCACTCTTTAGTTGTTAATATGTTTTATGGAATCCAGTGATATCTTTATGATCCTGTTAGTGTGTTTTATTGAGAGTTTCGTATTGAGTTTGCATGTTAAATTTGCAATCTACACATTGTAAATGTTACATGCCAAAGCTGATTCCATGTGTGCAATTCGGAAGTAATTTAAATCTTAACTCTCTGAAAATGCTTAAATCATGCACAGGACTTTTTTTTTCACCCATTAATGACTATTGTTTCCTGAAAGCTGCTGGCTGTGTGGGTGGGAAGCACTTAGTGTTATTTCTTTTTTTAATTGTTTTGTTTTGTATTTCAGTGCACAAAGTAGCGTTTTTTCTTTGACCTATCATGGGGCAAATATAGCTAGGCTATATTTGTGACAGTGCATGTCAAATGCAGGAGGCTACTATTTCAAAACAATGGAGTTGTGAACTATAACAAGTATGGCCTTTCAGAGGCACTGAAGAAGTAAGCATTTGAATGTTTATACCTAGAGTCAGCCATGTAAAGGTTAACATTAGCATGTAAATGGCAGTGCTGATTGTATTTCGTTGTTAATAGGAATTGAGTAAGATATGGCATTCTCAAACAGAATTTGCAGTTTTTCAGGGGATTTTATTCTACTGAAGAGTCAACTCTGGAAAAAACCATGCCTGAGAATCAGAAAGAAAAATCAGCAATCTTAAACATAGAGTCAGTTTGTGATCAATAGTGTGTGTGTAAATTGAGATGTGAAGTTTCTCCTTTGAATTTCAAATACTTTTTTTTTTTCTTAAAAAGTGGAAGACTTTGAAATTCATTCAGACTTCAGAATTTATGTGATCTAGTTCTACTTTCCAAATGCAAAAGCAAACGATTTACCAAATCAACTTTATATTGTAAATGAAGTTCGTTTAATGAAATTTGTTCTTCCTTGATAAAAAAAATATTTGTCCAAGCATATACGAGGGAAAAATATCATAGCAGATACCATGGTATTTAGCAGAACCAGGCTGTGTAGACTGAGAAAGAATACTGACATTGAAAAAAAAATTGGAAGCATTTGAGTTTTGCAGTGGAAGTAGTTGAGTAGTTGGTGAAGTGTTTCACTATGTAGTTGTGATGTTGAGAATTACCTGTCCTTACTTTGCAGAAACAAAAATACCAATAAAAATAGGCTAAGATAATCTTTGTGGAGTAAGACACGCATCACTACAAGAATGGTTTCTCCTCAGTGCTGCAGTTGTGTCTACTTGGAGGATATCAAGTACTCAGCAAAGCTACAGATGTCACGTTTTCATGTTCAAAACTTCTTGTGACTTCTCTTCAGTTGTCATGGGAGTAACTGGATTTTTGTTTTAAATTGCTAAATGAAAGAAATTTTTGCTGTGAGCTGCACGAAGGTTTGGTTTTTTTCTTTGTTTTTAAAATGCCCAAACCATGTTGAGTCTAAAACAGATGAAGGCTGACAGCAGAGCTGAGACATGTCTCACAGCTGTAGTATATAGCTCTGTGGATCTGGAGGCACTCTGCAGTGTCTTGGTGGGGAGCTATTACTGGGAGCTTCACTTAAACCATCAGCTACTTCTAGGCAAGTTTTCATTATTGAATTGCTTATCTGCTTGAACAACTTAATTGGTCCAGTTCTTGTCTGCTGCAGTTCAAGGTAGGTCCCTCCCCACAGGGACTATTGACCCCTGCCACACACTCCCTACGCAGCTAACAAGATGGACATTTGAGGAGGATGTGTCAGAGGTGGAGAGAGAAGTCTTTTCCAGTGAGGTATATGGTCTCTAGGTCTTCTCTACACCAAATGTTTTGAGCAAACATCTGTGTTGGGTTTCTACAGACTGCAAGATGCAATCTCCTGGCAAACCAGAAGGAAATCCCTTTCTCCTTGTCATTCTTGAAAAAGCAAAAACGGAAGAAAAAAATGTGGTAAAAATTATAATTTTGTCTGCTGCTATTCTTGAGTAGTACCTGGTTTCTTGCAACTTCTGGTGGAGAAAATGTGATGTGTTTTTGAGCCCAGAATATTGCATGTTCCAAGCCTTCACTTTGGTTTCTGAAATAAATATATGTTGAGGAGGAAAAACGGAGCAGAAATAGACTAGGTATCTCTGTAATTGCTTTCACACCTTTCTGAAGATTTCCTGAGTGCAAGCAATTTGGCAGAGGTGGCAGATTAGGTGAAGAACCAGTAAATAGCTTCTGTTGCACCAGGCCAGACTCTTCTAGCTGGTAGAGTTGTTTGCAGATACAACTAATAAATGTACAGGCAGAGTTTAACCTGATATCATTTTATTGACATGGATACTAATTCTAGGAAAATTAGAATGTATTCCTTCTAATGTATTCTTTCTTCTGTTTTGCCTCTAGAGGTCTACTTAGCCCATTTCCAGAGAAGTTTTATGGGGCAAGATGTGATAGACAGAATGAGCCTGTTCTAGTACTTGTAGCTTACATTTGAAAATCTACAGGATTATTATTTTTTTTATTTAAAGAGAAAAATATCTATTCAGGCAGGACAAACATACATGGAGAGAAAGAAGTAATTTCTTTGGTTGAATGCAGAAGGAAGACTTCAGCTCTTGAGCAACTCATATGTGTAGAAAATGGGTAAGAACCATCAGACAGCTGTCCTTTACTCCTTTTAAAATCAGACACTTAGATGTTGGAACTATCACTCAGAAGTGGGGTGTGGATTTGTAGTATCTTACAGATTACGGTAGGACCAAAAATCAGTAGTGAAATTCCTGGGGAGAACGTGTAATGATGTAATTTGAGATGCCATTTACCAAGGCTTTAAACATGCTAACAAGTGTACTAATGTCAGTGTAAACTCTTAAAGTATCTTAATTCAATAATTCAATAATTTGTAGGTCAGTGATAGACTTGATCAATGTTGCAGCAGATTTATAAAACTAAGGTAGATTTAGCTCATGTAATTTGATGTTCTTAATGGAAAATATTTAATTTCCACATTTTCAAGCAACTTCTTTAGCAGTAATAATAAGAGAAACAGGGTTTCAGTATTTACTATTTTTTAGTATATATATTTTTTAATTTGAAAATCATTACCTTAGCTGATTTCTTCAGGCAGCTACCACTAAAACTGCAGTATTCTAATTGAAGTATTAGCAGAATCCTTTTTATGGAAAGGGAAGGAGATAATCTGAGGAGGATTAATCACAGTGCCTTGTTTGCTAATTGTTAAGGTTTTTGCTTGTTCTTGCACATAGGAATACCAGTGATTATTTTCAGTTCGTTAATGCATATCCAACAAGTAGGCAGACATGAGGGGTGCAGCGAAGTCATTTCATCTGTTATGTCTGACTCAGATTTTTCAAACCATGGGGTATTTTTATTATTTAAAGGTCATTTTTGGAAAGCTCTTACAAAATTATTGTCACATCTGTTGACATTAATTGGAGCCGTGTAGTTTTACGTTCTGCAGTTAACTGTAGAGGTGGAAGTTGGCGTTAAATCTGTTGAATGTGGGCTTATTTCAGTAGGCAGTTCCAGGACAATAATTTGAAACATTTCAAAAAGTCACAAAGTCAGAGCAGTGGGCAGGTGCCATATATCACAATTGAAAACCAGTAATTTTTATCTCCTGTATGACCATATTACTTCCTACTGTGAGAAACATAATCATACTAATGGAAACTGCCTTCTTATTTGTGTGATCTAACTCAAACCATGTTGTATTGTTTTCTAATAAATTTTCATGTTTAGTGGGTAGAGCAAAAGATGATAGAATGGTGGAATTGTTTGGGTTGGAAGGAGACGACCTATTTCCAAACCCTCCCATGAGCAGTGCCACCTTCCAGCAGACCAGGTTGCCCAAGGTCCTGGGTAACCCAGCCTTGAACGCCTCCAGGATTGGGGCACCCACAGTTTCTCTGGGCAGCCTGTTCCAGCACCTCATCACTCACGTCAGAGAAGAGTTTCTTCCTTATGTCTAATCTAAACCTAGCTTCTGTTAGTTAGATGCCACTACCCCTTCTCCTGTCACTTCAGGCCCTTGTAAGAAGTCCCTCTCCAGTTTTTGTGCAGCGGCCTTCACCTCTTTAGGATGAACAGTCCTGGCTCCGTACGCCTCAAAACGCTGGATTCATTTTACTCTGATAAAGAAAGTCTTTGGATGAAATTAAAAACAGCTGGTTGTTGTAAATGTCGTTATTTATGAGGAAAGCCAAAACTGTGTGTTGCTGACAAATGATGTTATTGGAAGATATCCCCATGACTTAAAGCAGTTGAATTGCATTTTCTGTAGTTAATGGAGTAATTTCTTCTGTGTAAAAAAGACTCATGATAGTTCTGTGCTCAGTCTTACGAGGCAATGCTAGAATTGAAGAGAACACTTTTAAATGCTGTATTTGTGGTAATACTCTGATTGTTTTTGACAAGAGAAAGGGAACTGAAAATGGGAGAAAGCAAACTAGTTAAACCTCAGACAAGAGTGGCTATTCATGGTTCCGAATCTTTAAGGTGGTGGTCTTGGTTCCACAGCAAGTGGCTAAGATGGTTTGGATTCTGCTGAGCTTGTTCAGGTATTGAAAGGGGAGGCAATATGGGAACTTAGAGCAAAATGTTTTGTGCCTCATAAAAATAAATAAATAAATCTCAAACTCAGTAGGAAGTTCTGAATAGAATCTGAAAAGAACAAAATCCATTGGAATGAACTAATTATTTTATACCGTGAACTTAATCACTAATGTACAACTCAGTAGCAGGATCTCGTGGGGGATTATGTTATAACTGTTATTTTAAAAATAAGCAGTACCAGCAGTACCTGCATTGTAGGATCTGCATCCTAGAAGGTTTTCAAAACATGGCAGTAAGTCCCTGAGCAGCCTTATCTAACCTGACATTATCCCAGGTAGTGGAAAAGGACTAGATGACCTCTAAAGATGTCTTCCAGCCTAATTTATTCTATGATCCTGTGCTAATCCACTTTATCTCTACCTTCATCTTTCCTGACCACAGAAATTGTATTGAGTTGACTGTGGACACCAATAGTTGTGTAACCTCGTCTTATCTTGACAGGTAACACACTGTGTTGTACCATTCTCTGAAATAATAGGATGTGCTGTGTGATATTTTTGAGAAATTTCCTGAGTCAAACAACCAAAGATAAGCATGTCTTTCAAAATGGAGTTAAATATTAGGTGCTATATATAAATAGAAAGCGATGTTACATAAAAGCTGCACAGGTTGCTGGAGGTAATAGAAGTTACTGTAATTTAAAGCTGCTTAATTTCTTAGCTATGTCTTTTAACATATTGACTGCTAGTGATACAGAAAGAAGATGTATTTATGTGGTGGATGCAAATGTGACCTTTGAGTGAGGGTTGTGTTTTATTCTATCATTTAAAAAAAAAAAAAAAAAAAAAGAAAAAAGCAGCCTGTATCTCCCGTTTTCAGGTCTGCCAGTGTCTCCTGAATCTGTTTGCTTATTTTTCCTTAGCACAGATTCCAAACACGTTATTCGTTGTCACAGTTACCATCTCAGTTGTTTACTGGGAGAGGCATGCTGATGTAATTACAGAGGAGGGAATGGACACTTGTAATCTATGGCGCTTTCTTCCTGAAGTCCTACCGGTGGCTATCCCAGCGCAATGACAGCGCAGACAACAGCAAGGAAAAATGGGATCCTGTTATTTCTGTATAGTGCTCTGAGGCATGGCATTAGAGAACAGCACTATTTCTGTGGAGCCTGAACATCTCCCATATCACACCCTCATAAATTAGATCTGGCTTCATTTACTCTCTAAGTCAACTACAGCATCCTAGCTGGGAGCTCTTCAGAGAAATATTAAATTATGCTAACTTCGAATTTGACCTATCATAAATAATTAAGTAATGTAATTATTGAGGCTGTTTCCCTGGATGTGTTAACAGCAGATTTAGCATTCAGGTTTATAAATCTATGTCTCTTCAAGATGCTTTGATCATTACACCCTCAGATAAGATTTGCATTGGCACAAAAAGGATCTGATGAAGTAAAGCAATAGTTTTCAATAAAATAAATTAAATTAATACTAGTAATTACATACTGAAAACAGCCTACGTGAAAGGCCAAAAATGTATCATATGGAGATAATCTGATTATGTTCTTTATTGAGAAGTTTTGTATTTCATTCTCCATAAAAGCATTAATTTTTGTGACTTACAACAAGACAGTCATTACCTGCTGTCACTTGGCATGGCAATAGCTAGGAGGATGTTAGTGCATTTATTTATACCATGGATTTTTCCTCTAATGTTTCATGTGTGTAGTTTGGTGTGTGCTTTTTTTTTTTTTTTTTTTCCAGTGCTCTTTTTGGTTAGCAGATCAGTTGACTTAGTTTGACTTAAGGTGTTCAGAGAGGAAGAGATGGAGATGCTAGTTTCTGCATATTTGTCAGATACTCTGCTTCTCATTTGTTGAGCAGAACTGTGTTCAACTGTGGTTTGTTGAATGCAGTGGTGTCAGTGCTGGTGGCCAGTGCAAAGAACAGGGAACATGCGCGCGCGCGCACACACACATATATATATATATAATGTCCTATTTCATTGTTCTTTTAAGTGTATAAGGAGGTGGTGGGTGGCCCGTTCCTGGAGGCCAGGCTGGATGTGGCTCTAGGCAGCCTGATCTGGTGGTTGGTGACCCGGCACATCGCAGGGGGGTTGAAACTAGATGGTCATTGTGGTCCTTTTCACCCCAGGCCTTTCTATGATTCTATGGTATTCTATGGTATATAAAAATATATATATTTTTTCATTGTCCTTATATGTATGAATATAACTTTCTTTGTAAAAACCCCTCTCAAGGCATGGCACCTTTCAATTTGGACAAGCTAGTTATATTCACAGCTTAAAGTATTCTAATTTTGAAATTGAAATGCTTAGGCATCCTAATGCTTACAGTCAAAGAGATGTTGCTTGAGCTGAGACTCTATAGTCTGGGTTTCTTCACTCTGTTGATCAGGGTAGGAGATGCAATCTAACCAGTCCATTTGCTTTGCACCATTGGAGTTGATTCTTGTGCAGTCAGTCAAGATGCTGAGTATCAGGAAGCACATAAAGATGGATGCTACTACTTCATTTCTTGTGTGTGCTGTAGTTTGGGGTCAGGAACATAACATTTCTTTATACCATTCTAATTGAAAGTGTGGCTATTGACATTTTAAGGTCCTTTCTGCTCTACAGGCTCCATTTACCTTCTCCTCACTCTCCCCATCCACTCCTATTTCTGAAGGTGCTTGAGTGTGTCTTATAATCATAGGGCTGCTTTAACCTTTAGGAAGGGTGAACACTTTCAGGACAGATTTGATGTTTTCCCTTTATGGTGGTTTTGTGCGTGGCGGGGAGGGGAAGAGTGAAGAGTGGAGCCAGTTATGCGGGGTGCATCAGTCATACTTCTCAATCTTCTGACTGATAGTATTCGGCTGATTTCACACAGCGTAAGCAATGCAGCCTTGGAAGAGGGTGCATGAGCAGGGGGAGCTGGCATGAGAGGCGGCCTGCCCAGGCAGCAGCCACTTGCCTCTTCCTCAGTCGCTTATTCATAGCACAAATGTTCCTTGTTTGTGTGCTGGCGCTAATTGAAAGAGCTGTTCCAACTTTAGGAGCTGTTTGTTTGCTTATATTGTGGATGGTAACTTCTAACTTAATAAACCAAACAGACAAATGTTCAGGAGCTGCTGCAGCAGTGTAACGCTGTGTTGTGTGTTGTTTTTTGTTTTTTGGTTTGTGGCTTTTTTTTTTTTTTTTTTTTTTTGGATCGGCATTATGAATCCAAAGCACAATCCCCATCTGTAAGCGCTTGCAAGAAGCAGTTTGGATTGCTTCTGGTCCCTGGTCTTTTGTGCTGTTATGTTAAATGAAATATAGCCATGTCTAGATCATAGAAATACAATTCTGGTGCATTCTGTGATGAGCTGTTGTAGTCATTAGTTTCCTAAATGGTTTTACACTTTACGCATAACTCACAAAAAAGGGATGGAACTCCTATTAGCTGTCATTTGTATCCTAAAATTAAGCCATCTTAATGCAGTTATTTATGGATTTATTCTATTTAAAAGTTGTAACTATGTGCGAGTATCCTAAGCTGGCCTGGATAATACATATCAGAGATGTTTATTTGTGATATAACAGAACAGCCATGTAGAAGTGTGGCCTGCAGGGTTAGCTGTGTGGGGGTTGCATGGCAAGTGGAGGACAGCTTTGTGCTTTATTCATTTCTATGAATCCTCCTTCAATCCCCACTGCTCTTTCAACACTGCGTCGTTCTTTCATGAAGTCCTCAAGCATTGATCACCTGCTATCTGGTGGTGCGAAATTCTCAATTCAAGTTACAGATATAATCTGTGAAAGGAATTGTGGCCGAGGGTGCTGATGTTCAGTACAGTTGGTTTATTTCAGATGGAAAGTGAAATCAAGGTGCTTGGATCTCTAAACGAGTGATCGCTTCTTTGCAGTACTCTCAGGCACGGTGAGCATGATTTGACCCTAAACCAGGTTAAAGATGGATCTTATTAGCAGTACAGTTTTGCAAACAGGTAAATCTTCTGACAACAGCAATGAAAGCCAGAAAACTGATTTTTGTCAGTGTTACTAGAGCAGAAATTTCTACTTCATGGTTTTACAGCACAGCATTTGACAACTTTCTTCTGCTGCAGTGCACATTCATAGTTATTAAATCTTACTAGAGGAGAATGAATCTTTGCTCTCCACTCCATGATAGCTGGGCAGGCGTTCTAGAAGTCTGGAATGTTGATACCATCTGGAAAGCAGTGTCAGGGTTAACACCATCAGTAGCATATCCTAGTCTTTGTCACTCCTTAATGATTTCAGTAGAAAATAGCATTCAAAATTTATTAGTTGATAGATAACTCTAACAGTATTGATATTATTAACAGTAATAATAAAGCCAGCTGTGTATACTAATACCAGTCACACTAACTCACTCTTTGGAATTTTTGGTATCTAAACCATAAATTTTTATCCCATCCCCAATCTTGTACTATTTAAGTGAGCATAGATGTTCCAGATATAAATGTTTAATAACAGCGTTGCTATTCCAAGTAATTTTCTATACAATTTGTGTGGATGCCAGTGTTTTCTGTTAGCTGTGCATTTGTTTGAAACTTACTGGAAGTATTTGGCAACGTGTGCTGTTTAATAAGTAGTCCCTACCAGCCAGATACTGTTTTGAAGAAGTATACTTCGTAGTTTTTTATAATTATGTTTTTTCTTTACCACAAATAATTCTTGCTGAGTGCATGAGAATTACTGCAGTGTGATCACAGGGAGGAGAGTCTTGTGATTTGTCACGTACATATGCTGTGATTCAAGGCAGCCTGTACTCATTTACTGAACTTAGCAGTTTCACTGATTTGGGTTCAGCCTGATCTGGTGTCAGGCTCAGAGGAGAACAGCTGCAGACAGTTTTGTTTTTCTTTTAACGATCCTTGTTTGTGTCCACCATCCTCTATTATCCTGCCTGCACGTGTAGCCATGTGGTATTCTCTGCTTCTCCTGTTGCAATGATCTCCTAAGAGCGCTGGCCCTTACCTTCCTTCCTCCTCCAAATAAATTAAATCTGTTGTGTTTGAATAGCAGAATTAAGTCATGCAGCTTAACTTTTTAGGAACTTGTAATTATTTTTACTAGCACAACAGAATCCCAGTGCAAGTGCGGATGATTTGAGAGGAATGATTAGTGTGCCAAAGATGCGATGACAACTGAAAGGATGCAGTGAAATGTTCCAGCTTCCATTAGAAAATAATGACTTCCTTGGCTGAGTAGAAGTATTTTAATTAAATACTGCCAATTCCTAGTAATCAGTGAAGCTTTTAGCCATGAAATTTGATTGCCTCATCATAGACTGTTCGCTTACGTATTTCAGACCAAAATGATTGTGCCCACCATTTCCAATCGAAGATGGTGTACAGTTCTTCAAATACAACTCTTGGAAGCTGAAAAAATATTTCAGAAGAAGTTGCCAAGTGATTGACAAGAACTGGTAGTTAACCCTGCTGTTTTTCAAGTCAGCAATCTGATGTGCCAGCAGGAATCTTGCTGGGCTAAGATTTGTTGTCTGGTCAGCAATAGAAATGTAATTGCTTCTTTCTTGATTGGCTTCATATCTTATTGATGGCTTTTGCTATCAAGGAAGCTAAAGGGGAAAAAATTTTTTTAATGGAATAAAAATATTCTCGAAAATGAAAATTATTCAAATGGATTATATTCTAGCCTTATTAAAAGCATTTTGAAACCACTTGTAATGGGTTCTGCTCTATTACTGGTAGCAAAGCAAGTGGTACAGCTTTCCATGCACAGACTTGTAGCAAAAATAATAAATAATGGATCCTGTAGTTGTACATTATTAAATGAATATAGTTCGTTAGCTAGAGATTCAGCCCTGTTTTCTGTAGGTATATGTACCCTCTAGCTGCTTGCAGAATCACTATCAGATTTAATTGATGTCTGGGCTGCTGTGGTAAATGTAAAATTTTGAGAATTGCAAACTTTTACTTGCGAATTTTCAGTTGTTCAGAGCTCACACAGCTTGAAAAGGTTTTGGACAAATGGAGCACTTCCATACTGGTAGGTCATCACAAAAGGTCAGCAGAAAAGGGAGGCATGGGCAGCATTTATAATTGAACAGCTTTGGGCCTAATTCTATTCCCACCAAAATGGGAAAGGAAAACAACTACATTTTGCTTACACACAAAAAAAAAAAAAAAAAAAAAAATAGCAGCTGGGAAACAACATGACTTCAGGGAGGTGGCAGAGGGAGGTGAGTGTATTTTCTGCTTCTGTGATTTTTTTTTTTTTTTTTTTGTTTGTTTGTTTGTTTGTTTGTTTGTTTTCCATGTCAGGAGAGTAACTGAACTATGAACTCAGTGCTTTGGATTTCTCTAGGTGTCTAAAGAAAAGAAAACACCTAGAATTTGGTATTTAAGTGCAAGATATGAAGTTCTTAACTAGAGTAGTGTTTACAAAGGAACACAGCAGGTAATATATTGAAACAGTTTCAGTCAGTCATGTCAGGTTATTGGCTAGACAGAAATTGCATTGAGATATTCTTTCTTTGCAGTGCATATGTTATACCATCTTCCATTGCAAGATCATGTAACTTCTTAGACTGGGGTGATTGCCTTCTCCTTTTAAAAAGAACGGGAAACTGAATTCTCTTTTTTCTCAGTTCTCCTGTCAGTTTTCTTCAAATTCTCAGTTTTCCTGTCTCATATCCAGTTGACAGAAATTGCACCTGGAAAGCTGAAATGTCTGGAAGTTGTGAGCTGGAATAGTGGGCTAAAAGCAGATCATTATAGAATAGTGTACAGACTGGTTAGGTCATGGCCAGAGCCAGTGATTGAGGGCCTGGTGAAGGGGCATGGCAAGCCCTAGGAGCACAGGTGCAAGCAATTAATGTAACCTTGTTTAAGGGCCTGCATCTGGAGAGGGATCATCTCTACTTGGAGATCATCTCTACTTGGAGATCATCTCTACTTGGAGATCATCTCTACTTGGAGATCATCTCTTTGGGAGTTTCTGGCAAGCCCTGATGCTTGGAAGGGGGTAAGCTGTTCCTTCTTTATTATCAAACTGTGTCTACTACCTTTCTTGGGTGATCTGGAACTGACTGATGGCAAGTGTTTCAACTGTCTCCTGTTCTTGAAAACAGGTGGTGGGATTTTTAATTTTTCCTGCTGACTGTTCTGTTGAACATAAGTAAGATGGAGATGGCTTTTTTATTTTTGCTTCAGCTTCTGAAAAAGTGTGTATTAATAATTAAAAAATACTCGAGAACTACTTTGTCGTGTGGTGCGGAATAAATTTTTTTGTTCTGTTGCTTGTTTACCAAAATGAGAAAAACATGCCCACTTTATCCAGGCGGTAAGGGAGACCAAGTGCTAGAGAGATGTATGAAAAATGTAATGAATGAGAAGATGTGAACATGTTGCATCATTAATACGTAAAAAATACTGTTTATGCTTGTAAGGCCTTTAGAACTAATGATTTAACTTCCTGCTTAGTGTTATCCAAATGTGATGTTGGTATTTCCTTTCTCTAGAAGATTCTCTACTCTCCATGGCAGTATTTGATGAATACAGCACTTAATGTAACTGTCATGGTGAAGATAAGAATGAGTTGAAAACAGTTCTGAGAAATCTAGAATGACTGACTTAGAATGACCACAGCTATGTCCCTAGAATGAAGTGGATGGTGATGTTTGACTATTGCCCCTGATAATCAGAAAGGAATGATGGCATTGGCAATATCTGCAGAAAAAAAAAAGCCACAAAAACTACCTCTGAGAAATTAAGGGGCTACCTTGGAAAAATACAAGAATATATACTGGGGGGGTAAGCATGTTAAACTCTGTGACAGTGGATTTGCTACTGTGAGTGCACACCTTGGAGGCGTGAGATGGTAGTACAAAAATGGGTGCTACAATTCTGTCTGTCTCCTTTAAGTATGGTTATAATGGTGTGCATTAATGTGAGCTTTTTAGGTGCGTTTGGAAACCTGGAGGACTTGCTGGTAGGGTTGCTCTGTTACTAATGCCTCCTATTTTGTTATGTTGGTCGGTAATGTTGGAAATGGATGTTGGTGGTATGGTGGTACTTCTGAACTTTCCCATCAGTATTGCATTACTACTTGTTGCTGTGTGACAGAAGGCAGCAGAGGGGCAGTATGACAGAATGGCATCTGACACGGGAGTGCAGATGAAGCACAGGTGCATCACTGGATTCCTTCATGCAGGAAGAAAATGGCACCCCTTGACACTCAGCAATTCTTACTGAACTTCTTGGGAGACTAATGGTGGATATGAGCACAGTGAGGCGATGAATTGTGTGTTTCAGAGGAAGGTAGTATTGACGTGCAGGCTCAAATGGAGAGTTAGATTTGCTTTCTAGATGAGTGTAAGCATTCTCTGAATACTTGACTTGAGACGCAGCCCTGGGGGACAAGGGTATGATTTTCAGTCAGTCTCAGCTTCTGTCTTTCAAATTGTGACCTGAAATTTGCTGACACTGTCAGTAGTGCTAATTCTTTGTTTTAGGTGCTGTTAGGGGGGTTGTTCTTCTTGTTTCTGAGCTACGCCTCCTCAAGCTGATAGGAAGAGCCATGAGATGCTGGTTGTTCCTGACCGAGTAATCAGCCTTAACTGGGCTAGCAGGGGAACTTTCCTTGGGGTTTTTGTGTGGAGAGGGACTTGGGGGTCCTGGTGGAAGAGCAGCTCTGAAGGAGCCGGCAGTGTGTGCTTGCAGCCTTGAAGGCTGACTATACCCTGGGCTTGATGAGAGAAAACGTGTGTTTGGTAAACAAGCTTACAAAGGAAAACACTTCTTGATTCCAGGCATGTACAGGTTTTAGCTCTGGAGTAGAGACTTGGTTACAGTTGCAGTAGGTGAAAGCATGGGAATGCCAATGAAGAGTTCTAGAGCTTATTCATTGGTTGCAGTGGGGCGTCAGGACCCTTCTTTGTTTTTGGCTCAAAGCTTGCTTTCCAAGGCATTTCTTGTGATCAGACTCAGACTTGTCTAAGAGGTGAGAGGTGGGTGTTGCGGTGTGGCAGTTGGCATCAGCATGTGGTCAATTGTACATTTGAAAGCATTTCTTTGAAGCTTTCTGCCTCTAGAAGAGAGTGCTCAGATGTGTTTGATGGCAGAAGATCTGGGCTGTGACCAAATAAGTCCAGCTTGGTATGGGAGAATTGGGGAATGAAAGCGTTTTGTCCTGTGAAAGACAGGACACAGAGGAGGAGAAAAAGACCAGTAGTGATGTTTCACGTTATTCCTTAGGGGCAAAGAGTTGCTTCTGCCATGTATTTCAGAAGCTTCTTTTTGAAGCTCGTTGGCAGCCGTAACTAACAGAGTTTTCCCTCTGCAGTTCACACTCGCTTCGGAGGAGTGTTTTTGCTCACCGATAGCCCAGGACGTTCTGCTTTCCAAATGTCTTACCTGTGCCTTTGGAGAAGGGAGCGAGCCTCTAAGTTGTAGGTCAACAGCCTTGTGAAATAACTTGAAGAATTCAAGTGGTAAAATATGTTGGCCTTTGCAAACCTCTTTTCCTGTTGCTGGTCATGTGAACCATTTGGTCTTTTTGAAGGGTTTGCCTTTTGCTGTTTGCTTGCATGGAGAAGTGGGAAGATGTCACTTGGGCTTACGGGGATTAGTGAGCTTTCACTGCATTCCTCACTGCAGGGCAGTTCTGGGGGCAGCAGTAATTGACCCCTGAAACGTTGTCATGAGAATAATGTCAATAAGCAGCATGAGGTAACTGGGGGTACCAGTTTTGGATCTGAAGCTGTTCTACTTGGCTGAGTAGGTGCTCAGTCCTGCAGTAAGAATTCCAAGATAGTCCTCCTCAAATAATTTTTGAGCACGGCTGCAATCTGTGGCTGAATCCTAAGAAACTGCAAGTATCCAAGACAACCCGTGCCACGGAGAGCCGGCGTGATCTGGCAGTTTCGTCAAGGCAGACCAGCGACCCCAGGTTTGCCTGAAGGCATACGGCCAGGACGGGAACACCAGCTTCAGACAACCCTGGGACAGTTGGTTGTTTTGTTTCACCATCTCCCTTCTCCTGGGGCAAGAAGTAGTAAGATCGGAGTGACGTGTAACCATCTCTCCTTTCAAAGAGACCATCCAGAGAGTCTCAGAGCAGTCCTCTCTAAAGCCCTGAATGCTGTGGAGAATTGATTGGTGTGCGTCCAATCAATACAGTCAGAACGGGTATTTCTGCCATGCTCCTGGCGATAGGACGAGAAGGCCTCAAGTGGTGCCAGGGGAGATTCAGGTTGGACGTTAAATATTTCTTGTCTAAGAGAGTGGTCAGGTGCCCAGCATGCCCAAGGAGGTGGTGGAGCCAGCAACCCTGGGCGTGTTCAAGAGGTGTTTGCATTTTGTACTTGGGGGCATGGATTAGTGGGTAATAGTGTGACAGGTGGATGGCGGGAGCTCGTGGAGGTCTTATCCATTCTTGCTGATGCTTTGATTTCTGTTTCCAAGCTCCAGAATCTCACTGTCTCCGTCCCATGGTTCAATAGATGTTTGTTGACGGGGGTCTAATGCCTCTCAAGCACAAATGAGACATTTGGGGATGGGGGTTGATTTTATTGATGTTATTGGTGACAGGGCTGGCACACCTAATGCCCGTGCAGACCCAGCGGTGTCACAGTGAAGGGCTGCGGTGTGTTCTGGGGCCAGGAAAGGTGTTGGTGGATTGCTGCCAAGGGCAGTTGCCAGCTCCGTAGGTGGGACTCGGTTGATTAGGTCCCTTTGCAGCAGGAGCAGGATGACAAAGAGAAGGTGCAGTAAGCCGAAGAACGCAGAAACCTCCTGTGCAACAAAAGAAGGTTCAGTCAGACCCGGGGGCACGCTTGTCACAGCAGTTTACAACCAACCCCTCCAAAGAGCCCCATGGACATGATCCATACAGGGAGGAATGGAATTGGCTGTGCCTTAATGCAGAGCTGCCAAAATCCCCACCCCGTACCTGTGCAGACCCGACGGTGCCACAGGGCCGCAGTGTGTTCTCGGGTCAGAAAAGAGAGGGTTTTGGTGGACGGCTGCCAAGGGCAGTCGCCAGCTCTGTAGGTAGGACCCAGTGGAGGATGTCCCTGTTCAGCACGACCAGGATGACGAAGACGAGCTGCAGCAGGCCCAAGAACAGCAGAAACTTCCTGCATGACAAAAGAAGGTTCAGTCAGACCCGGGGCCACGTTTGTCTCAGCACTTTCCAAGCAACCCCTCCAAACGCCTGCGTGGACCTGTGCCATACAGGGAGCAAGCGAATCTGTCATAGCTACAAGCAGGGCTGCCAAAATCCTCATCCCACCTGCTCTCCCCACCCAGTGCACTAAGAAATACTTTTCATCTCCAAAAAGTCAGAAGCTGCCTGATTGTCCCAGGACCCCAGGGCAACTCACTGCAGCCAGGCCGTGGGTGAACGTTTCCATGCTGCCGTCTGCTCATCCTAGAGGACAGGGAAAGCAGGGACACTTTGTTGTTGGGGTGTGTGAAGGTTTGGGCACTCAGCAATCCTCCTTCGTCCCCACAAGCAGAAGGAGGCCCGTATCTTCTGCCGTGGCCCTGAGGTGACCCTTCCCTGCCCAGGGCCACAGCGGGGCTTTCTGTCTTACCAGCTGCACAGCCACCGTCTCTTGCATCAGGGAAGTGATGTGCTCCTCCTGACGTGTCACCTTCTCCCTGTTACAGACACCGGGAGTTTGGCGTGTGAGAAGAGGCCTCGGCCGGCACCGGGACCTCTTCCCCGCCAAGGTGGCCACAGGGACCTGAGGCAGCTGCCCAGCCTCAGCTGGAGCTACAGTACAGGCCTGGCCTTCCCGAGCTCCAGCTGGTGGCACAGATGCCTGAGGGCTGCTGGCCTCCCAGCTCCCCCCTGCCTCGGGTCCGGACTGTGCTGGGGCCTCGCTTACGGGGCAGTGTGCCTTTTGGTGTCCTTGGCCTTTTGGAGTTGCTGCTGCTTCTCCTCCACCTCTTTCTTCAGAGCCTGGAGAAGGAAAGGGTCTGGTCAAGAGCCTGCCCTGTGCCTGCTCGCGGGGTCTTCCCCCGAGAACGCGCTGCTCTCCATTCTCTCCCTCCCACCCTCCATACCTTGCGGATTTTTGCCTTTTCGCGGACAGCCTCTTCCAGCTCCGCAGACCTCATCTTACACTGTAAAGCAATTAGGACCAGTTACGTGGATGCAGGGTGGAAAAGAGCATTCCCTGCCCATTCCCAAGTCACGGCAAGGCCAGAGCAGGGCAGCGAGCCCTGCGGCGCCCTGACTCCGTGGCCCAGCAGCTCTGCCCCGCAGGATTTCTGCGGGTGGCTCCCATACCTCTATCAGCTCCTGCAGCACAGCAGCTGATTGGAAGGTGTCTTCCATTAGTAGTTGCCACGAGTGCTCCTGAGCCATGGCTTCACCTGCACGCACATTGGAAGGTAGAGCAGTGTGAGGGGCACGGCGAGGCACGGGCGCTCCTGTGGGCAGTGCCCTGCCCTGTCGCGCAGGGGAGCTCACGCGTTCTGCTTTCCGGCTGCACTTCAGCACACCGGATGTCCTGTGTGCCACTGTGGCCACTGCCACGAGTGCCACACGGGTACAGCTGCCGGCCCACAGACATGCTCTCTCAGACCCGACGCGGCCATGCGCAGGCACGGAGAGAAGGGGAGGTGCGGTCTGGCACCAGGCAAGCCTCAGGACTTCTGCCTACCGCTCAGTGCTCGCAGTCACAGACGGATTCCAAACGGTCCTCGACCACGCTGTGGGCTGGGAAGGCGCTGGGGGCAATGTCTGCCTTCAGTCTGCTCTCCCAATCTCTCCCACTTCCTCGCAGTGCCGTTGCTCAGCACCAAATGCTCTGTGCCCCGGGAGCAGCGCTTCTTATACTGCGCAGGGTGGCTGTGTCACAGTGCCCTCATTGTGACACGTGCTGCCCTGCCCATGGGGGCACGGCTGGTGGGCAGAGCGTCAGGGGGAGGAGGATGAATTAGGCATGTGAATTGGGGTTTGTAGTGGAGAGGAAGATCATGAGCTCAAGAGGCAATTCCAAGTAGCCAGCGTGGCTTCATTAAGGGTGGGTGGTGCCTGACCGATCCCGGTGGCCTTCTATGGTGGAGCGATGGCCTCGGTGGATGGGGGAAAGGCGATATGTGCCATGTGTCTGGGCTTGTGCCAGGCCTTTGACGTGGTCCCTCACGGCATCCTTCTCTCTAATCTGAAGAGGTATAGATTTGAAGGATGTTTGGGTTAAGAATTGGCTGGCTGGATGTTGCCAAAGGGTTGTGATCAGTAGGTCTCTGTCAGGGTGGCGGCTGGTCACAAGCGGTGTCCCTCTGGGGTCAGTCTTGGGATCAATGCTCTTCAACATCTTTGTCAATGACACAGGTGATGGCATCGAGTGCACCCCAAGTGCAAGTTTGCTGGTGAGACCACGCTGAGCGGTGCGGTCGATAAATTGGAGGAAGGGAAACAAGTTAATCCCAGAATCACAGAATTGTAGGGGTTGGAAGGGACCTTTGGAGTTCGTTGAGACCAACCCCCCTGCCAAAATAGGTTCCCTAAACCACGTCGCACAGGTAGCCAAGCGTCCAGGCGAGACTTGGACATCTCCAGAGAAGGAGACTCCACAACCTCCCTGGGCAGCCTGTTCCAGTACTCTGTCACTGTAAAGAAATTCTTGCGCACATTCATGCGGAACTTCCTGTGCTGCAGCTTATGTCTGTGTCCCCTTGTCACATACCACTGAAAAGAGACTGGCCTCACCACTATGGCCCCCACACCTCAATTATTTAGAAGCCTGTATTAGATCCCCTCTGAGTCATCTTCTCTTAAGGCTAAATAGACCCAGTTCACTCATGCTTTCCTCATGGGAGAGATGTTCCAGGCCCTGCACCATCTTTGTGGCCCTCCGCTGGACTCTTTCCAAGAGGTCCCTGTCTTTTGTACTGGAGAGCCCACAACTGGACACAGTACTCCAGATGAGGCTTTATCAGAGCAGAGTAGAGGGGGAGGATCACCTCCCTCAACCTGCTGGACACGCTCTTTTTAACATCCCAGGATGCCATTGGCCTTTTTGGCCATGAGGGCACACTGCTGGCTCATGGGCAACCTGTCAGCCACCAGGACACCCAGGTCCTTCTCCGCAGAGCTCCTCTCCAGCAGCTCATCCCCCAGCCTGTATTGGTGCATGTAGTTCTTCCTCCCTCGGTGTAAGACTCTATCCTTGCTTTTGTTGAACCTAATCCGGTTTCTTACTGCCCAGCTCTCCAGCCTGTCCAGGTCTTGCTGAATGGCAGCACGGCCTTCAGGTATGTCAGCCAATCCTCCCAACTTCGTATCATCAGCAAACTTGCTGAAGGTGACTACTATCCCCTCATTAAGGTCATTGATGAAGATGTTGAACAAGACCGGACCCAGCATAGACCCCTGGGGGACACCACTGGTTACAGGTCTCCAGCCAGACTCTGCACCAGCAACGACAACCCTCTGCGCTCTGCCAGTCAGCCAGTTTTCAACCCACCTCACTGTCCGCTCGTCTATCCCATGCTTTCTCAGCTATGTTATAAGGATGTTGTGTGAGACATTATTGAATGCCTTGCTGAAATCAAGGTAGACTACATCTACCGCTCTCCCCCCATCCACCCAGCATATGACAGCATCATAGAAGGCCACCAGGTTGGTCAAGCATGACCTCCCCTTGGTGAATCCATGCTGACTACTCCTGATAATCTCCTTTTCTCCCAGTGTTCTGGAGATGGCATCCAGCACGAGCTGTTCCATCACCTTTCCAGGGACATAGGTGAGGCTGACTGGCCTATAATTGCCTGGATCTTCCTTCTTGCCCTTTTTGAAGACCGGAGTGACATTGGCTATCCTCCAGTCTTCAGGGATCTCCCCATTATCCAAGACCTCTCAATGATGATGGAGAGTGGTTTGGCAATGACCTCCACCAGCTCCCTCAGCACACGTGGATGCACCCTATCGGGTTCCATGGACTTGTGGACCTTAGTGCTACCTATATGAGCTCACGCACCACCTCTTTCCTGACTAAAGGGAAGTCTCCCATTCCCCAGACCCTTTCACTAACCTCCTGGCTGTGGGAAACCTGAGGGAGAGCCTTTTCACTGAAGATGGAAGTAAAGAAGGCATTCAGGCATTCAGGGGTAACAGCATCCCCTGTTACCATAACACCCCCCTCACTTAGTAAGGGACCCACATTCTCTCTAGTTTTCCTTTTGCTGTTAACATACTTGAAGAAGCATTTTTTATTATCCTTTATCACTTTAGCCAGATTCAATTCCAGGCAGGCTTTAGCCTTCCTCGTCGCATCCCTGCAGGCCCTGACTACATTCCTATATTTTTCCCAAGTGGTCAGACTCTTTTTCCACATTTCATGGACCTTCTTTGCTTTGAGCTTGTGCATGAGCTCCTTGCTCATCCACACAGGTCTCCTGCCTCCTTTTCCCAATTTCTAGCTCCCAGGGATGCACTGATCCTGAGCTTGGAAGAAGAGCTGTTTAAACGCTGACCAGCTCTCAGAGGCCCCCTTACCTTCTAACACCCAAGCCCACGGAATAACTCCAGGTAGGTCCTGGAAGAGATCAAAGTTGGCTCTCCTAAAGTCCAGGGTAGCAGTCCTACTTTTTGCTTTGCTTCTTCCACTCAGGATCTTGAACTCCACCATCTCATGATCACTACAAACCAAGCTGCCCCCAGCCTTTACTTCTTTAACAAGTCCTTCCTTGTTGGTGAGAATAATCATAGAATCATAGAATCACCAAGGTTGGAAAAGACCTAAAAGATCATCCAGTCCAACTATTCACCTATTACCAATAGCTCCCACTAAACCATGTCGCTCAACACAACATCCAGTCTTTCCTTGAACACCCACAAGGTCGGTGACTCCACCACCTCCCTGGGCAGTCCATTCTACTGCCTGACCACCCTTTCTGAAAAGTAATACTTCCTCATGTCCAGCCTGAATCTCCCCTGCCGTAGCTTGAAGCCATTCCCCCTGGTCCTATCACTAATGACACGAGAGAAGAGGCCGACCCCCAGCTCACTACAACCTCCCTTCAGGAAGTTATAGAGAGCAATGAGGTCTCCCCTGAGCCTCCTCTTCTCCAGGCTGAACATTCCCAGCTCCTTCAGCCTCTCCTTATATGGCCTGTGTTCCAGACCCCTCACCAGCTTTGTTGCCCTCCTTTAAACACATTCCAGGGCCTCAGTGTCTTTCTTGCAGTGAGGGGCACGGTACTCAAGGTGCAGCCTCACCAGTGCTGAGTATAGGGGAACAATCACCTCTCTGCTCCTGCTTGCAACACTGTTTCTTATGCAGGCCAGGATGCCCTTGGCCTTCTTGGCCACCTGGGCACACTGTCAGCTCATATTCAGCCGAGCATCAACCAACACCCCCAGGTCCATTTCCTCTACGCAGTCCTCCAGCCACACCGCCCCAAGCCTGTAGCGTCGCCTGGGGTTGTTGTGGCCGAAGTGCAGGACCCGGCATTTGGCCTTGTTGAAACTCATTCCATTAGCTTCCGCCCAGCTCTCCAGCCCGTCCAGGTCCCTTTGTATGGCCTTTCTACCCCCAAGGCAGATCCACACTTCCAGCCAATTTGGTGTCATCTGCAAACTTACTGAGGGTGCACTCGATGCCCTCATCCAGTCATCAGTAAAGATATTGAAGAGGACAGGCCCCAGCACTGACCCCTGGGGAACACCACTCACAACCGGTCGCCAGCTGGATTTGACTCCATTCACCACCACTCTCTGTGCCCGGCCCTCCAGCCAGCTCCTTACCCAGCCAAGAGTGTACCCATCCAAGCCTCGGGCTGCCAGCTTCTGCAGCAGAATACTGTGGGAGACAGTGTCAAAGGCTTTGCTGAAGTCTAGGTAGACCACATCAACAGCCTTTCCCTCATCCACAAGGTGGGTTACTAGATCATAGAAGGAGATCAGGTTGGTCAAACAGGACCTGCCCTTCACAAACCCGTGCTGGCTAGGCCTGATCCCCCGGTCATCCCACACATGCCTCATGATCTCCCTCAAGACAATCTGCTCCATAACCTTCCCTGGCACCGAGGTCAGGCTAACAGGCCTGTAGTTCCCCGGATCCTCCTTACGAGCTTTCTTGTAAATGGGAGTCACGTTGGCAAACCTCCAGTCTTCTGGGACCTCACCAGTCAACAAGGAGCACTGACAGATGAGGGAAAGCGGCTGGGCTATCACCTCCGCCAGTTCCCTCAGCACTCTCGGGTGGATCTCATCTGGCCCCATCGACTTGTGACAGTCCAGTTGGAGTAGTAAGGTCCAGTAATAAGTAATAAGGTCCAGTAACACCCCTCCCCATGTTGGTTCCTCCACCACCTGCATCAGAAAGTTGTCTTCAACACACTGCAAGAACCATCTGGACCGTGCGTGCCTGGCCATGTTGGTCATCCAGCAAATATCCGGATAATTGAAGTCCCCCATAAGCACCAGCGCCTGGGAATGTGATGCTACATCCAGTTGCTTATGGAAGGCCTCATCAACCTCCTCATCCTGATCAGGGGGCTTGTAGTACACAGCCACAACAGTATCACCCTTACCAGCCTGCCCCTTGATTCTCACCCATAAGCTCTCCGCTGCTACATCACTCACCCCCAAGTGGAGTTCAATACATTCTAGCTGCTCTCTCACATAAAGAGCAACTCCACCACCCCATCTGGCCAACCGGTCTTTCCTAAAAAGCACATAGCCCTCCATGACAACATTCCAGTCATGAGAGCTGTCCCACCGCGTCTCCGTGATCGCAATGATATCACGATCTCGCGACCGCACGCAGAGCTCCAGCTCTTCCTGCTTATTTCCCATGCTATGCGCATTAGTATACAGGCACTTAAGAGAAGCAGCATCTCCCCACCCCTCTCCAAGCCTTTGAACTCCATCATCTCCACCCATCAAGTTCTGTTTTGAGCCTCGAACTGCCCCCTCAGTCCCACCGGTTCTCATTTTGTCCCCTTCCCCCCTCATACCTAGTTTAAACACTTGTCAATAAGTTCCGCCAGTTCCTCGGCTAGAGCCCTCTTTCCCTGTGGAGACAGGCTGCTTCCATTTGCAGCCATCATCCCGGGTGCCGAGTAAATTGCCCCGTGATCAAAGAAACCAAAACTCTTTTGTTTGCACCAACTCCTAAGCCATTTGTTCAAGAGGTGGGTTTTTAGGTTCATCCCAGTATCCTTCCCTGCCACTGAAGGTACAGATGTAATAACCACTTGCACACCTGTTCCTTCAATTATCCACCCCAATCCCCCGAAGTCATCTTTGATAGCCTTCAGGCTTTTCTCACCAACTTCTTCACTGCCAGTCTGTACTACCAATAGCGGGTAGCAGTCAGAAGGGCAGATCAATCTGGGAAGTCTCCTAGCAATGTCCCTGACCTCTGCCCCAGGTAGGCAGCACACCTCTCTGCGGGAAGGGTCGGGCCAGCGTATTAGGGCCTTCGGTTCCTTGCAGCAGGGAGTTGCCTATGACAACCACCCTTCTGTCCTTCTGGTGGAGGAAATCTTGAGGCACGGGGGTGACCGTTTCCCCTGAGGCACCCTCAAGGGTAGGCCTCCCTCCACACCTGCACACACCTCTCCCTTGGGTTCCAGGGCCTCAAATCTGTTTCGCAGAGGCACCTGGGGAGCCGAGCATGGTCGGGAGGTGGGGGGAGGAGGGGCGCCCACATCGCTGGCTCGGTATCTGTTTCCACCTGTCCTTCTCTCTCAAACTTCTTTGCTCGGCAACAACTGAGCAGAGGCTCCACCACTGTGCAGTGGATATTACCTTGAACTTTTGGGAGAGAGTTACAGTGGTTTTGACCCAGTTCTACACCTCCTAGGTCTTCATTAGTATTGTGAGGGGTAGGAGAGGACTGAGGGCTCACTGTATCAGGAGCACAGACTGTCTGTCGATTCCTCTCTATCACCTGTTTGCAAGGCAACCAGGGGCCACATGCTCCATGGGGAGCCTCAGGTGCATGCCGGTACCTCGGGGCCGATAGGGCCTGGCACCACCAGTCAATTTCCTTTTCACAGTCCTTGATGGTCCTCAGCCTCTCCACCTTCTCCCTCAGGCAGGCCACCAGACTGAGAATGTCATTTACCTGGCCATAACTTACACAGGCACTGCTTCCATCACCTGGCACGTCAAGGGCCAGACTCTGGCAATCGTTGCAGCCAGCAACCTGTACGCTAGCGTGTTGTTTTGGGACCTCAGTCTGGGTCTCCACACTCTTCTTGGCTGCAGCCTTCCTCTTACGCGTGCAGGGGACCTCTGTCTGAGTCTCCACATTTTTCCTGGCAGTATTCTTCTGCCGGGACGCAGCCATGGCAATCCAGCAGACCCACTAGCACTAGCACAGTCAGAGTAGCCTTACCAAGGTGTGACGATACAGCTCCGCCCCGTTACTGATAGTGCTGGATCTGCCCTCGCTCTTTTACCAGGTCGTTGACGGGTGCGACCGCAATTATCACCCCCTTCACAGTGACAATACCACTCCTCCTCCTTGTCTCTGTCTCTTCCGTGTTTGCGTCCGTTTAAATTTCCCGCCGCTACCCTGGCAACGCTCCCGCCACATGAACCGCTCTCGCGAGAGCTGCCGGCTGCTCCAGTGCCTGGGGAATCCCTGGATGAGGGAAAACCGCGCGAATCCCCTGCGCACCCCGCGATCAGCCGCCTCAGCTCTGCCTGGGGCAGCTCCGAAGCAGTAAACCGCGGCGATCCGAGGTCTGTTTCAGTACAAGTGGCAGTGGGTGTGTGTTGACTTTCAGTTTTGACATAGGAAATGTCACAATTGAACTGCTGTCAGAATATTAGAAGCCTTTATTTTTGCCCATGTTGTATAATGAGCTGATATGAGTGAGAGACATGCTAGATATCACTGATATACCTAGTCTTATTTTTGATCCCAACCAGTTTTGAAGTGCAATTGCCAGAGGTGAAAACTAAATTGTTCTTACTATAAGAACTATTTTATTTCAGGGGATGCAACGCCAGTTGTTCTGTTCATAATTTACCATGTATGCCCCTACATCTTCATTTCATACCCTCATGGAATGAGTAATGAAGCAGTGGTTATTTTATAACTCCGTCTCTTTCCTCCTGACATTAAATATTAAAGCTACAAGCACTTTCTGAGTATTATGAGATAAGAAGCTTAGAATAAGAGTTGTTTCTTTGATAAACAAATGCTGTTGCACTGAATAGAAATTAATCAGACTCCTGTTGATTCCGTTTATAAATTGTGGGGACTTGGTAGAAAGGTGATTTGTTAATGCTGTGCTTTGTGAGAACCCTATAGTACTTCAGTTTTTTTTTAATTTTAAATTGCTGGATGTAGTTGTGTACTGGTAGTTAAACTAAGCTCTCTTTCCAAGTGAAAGATGCTGTGAGCAAGTAAGGAGAAAGCTGAAGTTGTGATCATTAAATACTTAATACAAAAATGTAAAAGAAAGGGTGTATAGCTATTTTTTAGCTTCCATTGCTAAAAATGCAATTCTTGCAGACCTGTTTTAAGTGTTTCAAGTCTAGAATTTCTGTTGTTTTTATTTATGTGGAGGAGGGTGATGAGAACGTCTGTTTTTTCTGTTATTTCTGGGGTACTTATATTGTAAATGTTGTAAGTGTTTGTTAGTTCTTTGGGTTTATTTCAGCCAGGCAATACTGATTTCACTGGAAATGTCTTATCAGATTCACTGCTGATCAGTCTCAAGATAACTGTCCTGAACCTAGATAAAAATCTTGCAGTTTACTGAACTGTGTTTCTGTTTGGAGGCACATTGGGTGCTGTGAGGAGAAGATGATGAGTTTGTAAGGTCAGTGTGTTACACCAGGATGCCTAGGGGTTGATGTGCTGCCCAGCAGCTGAGAATCATCGTTACTTTATCCAAGTGGTTGTCAAAATGCTTTTGGTCCAGTCATTACTTTGTTTTTAAAAAGTATACAAGAAAATTGCTATGGAGATCACAGAGCTGTTGGAGCTTAGTGTGACACTTCAAAAAGCAAATATATTGATTCTCTATTCCACCCAGTCATCTGTTGTCTGACTTTGTGTGCATAAAAGATACATTAATTCAAATGTCTACTGCAAATGAGCAAATCAGTGACTGAGATATAATGAGGTCTTAGTTGTTGCTTCTGGCCTCCTTGTTTGGTTCTTCATTGTTTTGAGATCATGAACATCTTCCTGTTGTTTTCTCTTTCTTTTCTGGATTTTACCAGCTCCATGACTGCAGAAGCTCTTGGGCTGTGCTGGTTTGTATCCTGTCCAACCCATGTCTATCACTTTGTGTCTTAGTTAATTTCTCTCTGCTTGTTGCAGTGTCCAATTGCCGCAATCAAATTTGTGTTATTTCTGGGTTCAGTTAAAAGAAAGAATAGATTATCTTTTAGTTGCTCTGTTGTTCCTCTTCTTCTTGCTCAGCAGCCACGGTGACGGAGTTGTTCCGGGAGCTGCGATATGTCTAAATAAAAATAATTCTTACTGAAATCAAGTATGCTGAAACTTGGGATATTCTGCAAATGCTTTTGGGGATCTTGAATACCACTATTGTGTTTTGCCTTGGTTGCGTTTGGTGGCTTGTTTTTGTGTTTTTTTTTTTGGTTGTTAAATTTAATCACACGCAAAATTTGTGGTAAAGGAAACACACAAGATGAATGTGAAGTGAAAACTATGTTTGGCATTTGGATGATTTATCTCTCATTATGTAATCAGTGACGTACATTGGATTAAATTATATATCCCATCACTTTATAATACAATTATAATGGACTTTTAATGACATCCTTATATATTGTTATCTATGATCCAGTGTTATATGTACAAATATCTTTGAAAAAATTTAAAATGCCACCAGTGAACATTTCCAGAAATTGTGGGGTTTGGTGGTAAATTCAGACAATGAGTTATTCTGCTTTTTTTTTGGACTGTTAGTGCTTGCTAGTGTTCATCTAGAAAACAGTGGTAGTAACTACCTTCCGATAGAAAGCATATGTGATTAGCAGAAAGTGTAAGAGAAAATAGGAAGTCGTCACCTGCTAAAGTGTTCATTAAAAAGGTTTACTTGCAGAAGGTAGGGGTGTGAGTGTATGTCTGTGGCTGTGAAATTCCCATAATTGGAAACTTCAAACTGAGGAGGAAATGTAGCAAGGAGAAGAGTGAAGGGCACTGCAAGTTGTTTTTTTTTCCGGGCAGAAAGAAAACAAACAGACGATGCTGCTTACTGAAGTGTGATGTTGCACAGCAGTCAGTTCTGTGAAGATGCAGTTCATTAGGAGAAAGGCAAGGGCAACATGCCTATCCCGGTGACAACGGAGCCAGTTGGTGCTCTGCACGCAGGCAGGGAAGGGCTGCTCAGGCAGCCCTGGCAGGTTGTTCTGCTGGTTTCACGCTCAGCCTGGCATCTGCAGGATGAAATGCTTGACTTTCCTGCCTTTTAAACCTCATTGTAATGCTTTTATTGTCTTTTCATTACGATGTAAGCTGTCTTGAAGATGTAATTCTTTGTTGTGTAGCTGCTTCTCTGTGAAGAACAGATGTGAGGAAAAAATAAGGAACTCGCTGAAAGGGTGACATTCTAACTCAAGAAATTGTTTCTTTTGTTATTGTATTTTTTTCCCTTCCATGTCAGAAATTCTCCTTAGTGCTTCCTTGCCAGAGGAGTATGAATTCGTAATTTAGCTAGCATGTCCCTTTAATTAAATGAGGATCTATTACCAGCAGTAGGTTTTTTGTTTTCCCTTTTCCGCTGTGAAACCTGCAGCCTTCTCTCTCCTCTTAAGGAATGCTACGCAGATGCCATCTAGAAGTCTAGAACCAAAGACAGTAGGCTCTGTCCTTCCTGACAGGCACGTCCATTGGTCTGCTGGGAATGCAGTGGTGTGCACGTTGAGAACCTCCTCTGAGAGGGGCTGTGGGCTCTGCTTGCACGTAGCATTCAGTGCTTTCATTGGGCTGTGCCACGTGACTTGTCTTCTGTTAGTGCTGCTTTCATTTCTGTTTGGCAGGGAAACAAGTCTGAGTTGAGTGGTGGAAAAGTAGAGGGCTAATGATGTTGTTGCTTTCAATTTACAGTACTAGCATGGAAAGGACATGATGTTTTATATGTTTATGGTAACAAAAGTATGTCAAAATGACAAAGGTAAAGATGTTTTCAAGAAAAGGATCTTTGAAAGTAGGTATTTTCTAGAACTGTCAAAGGCTTCTGAATGGAAACATGCTAATCTTATAAATATCAGACCAGTAGGAAATTCTTTGGGCCTTTTTTAAACTTACTTTAAAAGTCAAATGTGTCTAGTCTTCCTTGATGCTAATCCTATGCAGCTACAGAAAGAAGAATTGATTTTTATTTCTTTTTTTGTATTGGTGTGGCTATTTCTGCTCAAGCTGTAGAGGCAGGACGTGTTTCTTATTGGTTTGGCCCTGAATTTGCCTGAGTAGTGCTGAGTGCAAATTATGGAGAGGGACTCTCAGAGTGAGCTGGGAGCAAGCAAGGCACCAGCCCCATGGTGTTTGCAAGGGCTTCCTTGTTCCTTTCCAGAATGGATTATACATTGGGTTACATCATGGTGATTAGAACGTGAGCCAAATGTTACTGTGTGACCTGCACTAAGCATGCTCTCCTCTGAGTCTCTGCATAATGGCAAAGAAAGAGATTTGTACTGTAATACAGAGGGAGTTTGATGGAACTCTGGAACTTTGAATCGGACTGGAAGAGCTTTGCATGTCCAGAGGATGTTGGGCTTGTTTCTATCTGAAGGTCGAGTGAGAAGGAAATCAAGAAAGAAAATGTGTTAGGAATAACACTTAAAGCCCATATAGGGCAGACTTGCCCAGTAACTTTGCATGCTGTAGTAACCAACATGAGATTGAAGGCAGCTGGGTTTTCACATCATGAATGCTTCACTGATACTCATCCTGGAAAACAGGCTGTTGTGGTACTGACATTGGTTTGAACTTGAATGTCCAGGAAACATGAAGATATCAAAAAGATACAGGACACCTTGCAGGATGGGATATTTTTCTCTGGAGAAATGCTAGATTGCATTAGGGCAGATTTTCTGTCACTGTAGTTGAATGACTTCAGTGCTGTGACCCGTAATGGCTCCTACTGTGCTTTCACAGCAGAGAACTTGGTGCTTTGTTGATATCTTTTGAGTTTTGTTTTATTCGTTTTTCAGACGTGAACTTGTTTTAATATATAAGCTTCCCTTTTTGAAGCTTTGGGGTTGATTACAGCAGAAACGTGAGTATATCTTTCAAAAAGAATGAAATCTTAAATAAGATGCTGTGTCATTCTGCAAGTGCAGCCTTCCAATGATGTGATTGTTTTTCCACTCTCTCTTGACTCCAAAAGATGAACTTGTTATGATTTTACTCAGTGGTTTTAAGCAGATCTAAGCCACGTTGTCAGCATGTTCCTTTGTGCTGTCATCCCTAAAGAAAAAAGTCTTTATTCCTTTGCTTTACTCAGTTCGAGTCAGAGAGATAAGACTGAGCCATCTTTACAATGTATGTAATTTAAAAATAGGGGAATATGGCTTACACAGTAATCAATAAAGTGTGAATATAAAATGGTCAGGTGACAACAACTGCATGATACTGACAATTAGCAACTTCTCATTCTCAGAGGCTTGGTTGAAGCTGAAACATAACAAATCAGAAATAAAATTATGTTGTGGGAGCGTAAGTAGTACTGAATTAAAGAGCGAACATGCATAGTACCCCAGTGCAGTTGGGAAATAGTAAGCACTGCTCCCATCTGTGGCTTTCTGTTCAGATTAGCTATGGATTCACAGGTTGGTGCTTGTTTGCTGGTCATCCTGTACCATTGGGACAAACCTAGTGCACAGCAGGGAGCACGTGGTGTTAGTGAATTCCTCTTGATGCCCTCCAGAGGTAGCTGTTTCTTTTGAAGTGCGGTTGGTTCTCTGCACAGGTATGGAGGGTCTGGGCAGCCTCAGCTGGGCTCCAGCTGGTTTCAGCTCGTGAGGCTGGAGTCCAGCCAGCGCCTTCTCTTCTGTCCTGGCAGGCATTGCTGCTCTGGGTGCCTTCTGAGGAATGCACTCTCTTAGAGTTCAAAGAAATAAGCTGAATTTTCTCTGTTATTTTTCTAATAGTGTCTAATTTTCTTTGGGAGAAGCAAAGTGCAAATGGATTCAGCACACCATCGATCTAGCCTCCAGAAAATATATTAAACACGGATTCAATCTGCTGTGCGCTTTTACATGTGCCCGCTTGCTTCTCCAGAAAGCTTAGTACAAGGGCAGGGTATGGCCCTGGTATTCTAACTCAGTTCAGAACCAAGGTTTTAATTACACCTCTGGAAGAACTATGAATCACCTTGTTGAAACATTGGTTAATACCTCAAATAATTAGGTGTGATAAATAGAATGAGTTGGGCACTGCTGAATAATTGCTTTGTTTCACCTGAGAGGATTTTGTATTCCGGCAGCAGGTTAGCAATTCCCATGCACGCTTTGTGTATTCGCCTGTGAACACTTCTGGACTGGATGCAGTCAGCAGTGCCCTGCAGAGGAGCACCTGGGCTATGAGGGGTGATATAATGTCTCGGTCAAAGGAGAAATGTTCAGTTTGCATGCCATTTATTTCAATGTGAGCACTGGTACTGTTTAAATAAGGAGGTATTAAAATAAGCTCTGATTTATCAGTAGCAGCGGAGCATAAATGCTGTCTGTTGCCAAAGCCATCTGATGGAATGCTGCAGAATTTTCCAGCTCAGTTCCACACACTGGCATTGTTTCACCTGTGCGTGCTTAGAATTAGGCTATGAAGAGGTGAGCCGAAAAGTACTGGATAAACAGTTTGAAAAATTGATGAAGAGAGTCTGTTACATTATCCTCTTGGAAGCAGGGGAGGAAACATCTGTGTGAAAGCCATGGTTCATATTATAAGGGCTGTCCTGACGAACAAGGACATGTGTTTTAACCAAGTGATGGGGGTATGACAGTGAGTGTTGTGAAGAAACTAATCTCTTCATTCAGGGAGTTACATTGCTTAGGATAGGTTTCTTGAACACCCTCTGCAGCATCTGGCACAGAAGAGTGTTTCTGAAGTTGAATCTTGAATTCCAGAGCAATGTGAGTTTTTAAGCAAAACTAGTAAGGCACCTGCTTCTTTCAAAGTCTTGATAAAACATACCTCATGAGATAGACACAGTTCATGTCTGGCGGAGACTTTCAAACAGTCTGATAGCTCCTTGTTCATTTTTCTGGAGATTTACATACAAAAGAAATAGGAGAGCAGTGAAAGTGCAGGACTGCTGACGCCAGCATAACAGATGAATGCTTAGTACAGCAGAGTGATGGGGAAAGTAATTTTGTTCCCAATCACCTGAGCTGAAAGACATCGTAAGTGAAAAATTCATTCATTTTTGCCTCTGCTTCCAGTGTCACGTGCTGCACAAAGTATCATAGGATATTCAATTTATGCCACCACAAACTAATTCCAAAACAGATCCTTTTGCCAAGTACGATTTACTGTATTTAAAGATAAAGAGCAAAGACCTTCTGAAAGACTTGACAGAAGAGCTTAAGATCACCTTCTGTCCCTGTGTTTGAAATAAATTTGCAAAGCAATTGTTAAGTACTTTCATGTGCAGAAAGCTCTGCCAGTAAGAATCGTAGAATTATCAAGTAAGTTGTGCTTGTTAGGAGACTTAAGATGTTTCTGTCATGACAAACTTATCTGCCTTTTTCCTGTACTGTAATAGGCAACTGCGAGACCCCCCCTTGGGATGTGACACGGCAGGACCTCCCCAGCTCTATGGTTGATGTGTGGCACATGCTTTAGGGGCGTAGACGAAGCACATAAGGTATATAAGCTAGAGTTCACATGTAATAAAGGCCATTTTGCTGTCCATCATATTGGTGTGTACGTGCAGTTATTTCGTCCTGCCCTGGTTAAGGTCAGTAGCGTAGGAGGCAATGCAGCACTGTATCTCAGAGTAAAATGTGTTCTCTTGTATATTGTGTGTTGATAGATTGAATTATTATTTATTTAAACTTTTAGTTGCTTAGCCAAAAGAATATTTATAAGTATACTTATCAGCACTGGGGGAAACAAAAATGTTTTAGTAGTTTAACACATTTACTTGAATTCTTCCTTTCTTTAGCTGATTGCATCGGTAATAATTACTAATTAATCAGAAAAAAGCAAGTAGAAGCATACTCTCATAAGGTATGTTTTACATGTTTTCATCATCCCATGCAAAAGCTGTAAGATAGCAGTGTCCTACTTAAAGATACCTTCCCCCTGCATGTTTCCTGGAGTAAAAAGCACTTGGTGCATCAAGAGAAGGTAAAGACTGCCCAAAACCTGAAGCTATGTAATATGTATCATTGGGGAAATTGCTGTTTGGTTTGTGTAAATCCATTTTTCCCTGCTGAGTTCACTGTTTCCTATTTGTGTGTGCTTGCTATTGGCAGGGCTGGCTACCATGAGTCCGGTGTGCACCTGTCCTCCTCAGGGGAGGGAAGCTTTAGGAAGTCTGGCAAGGCTTCTGATATTGCATGAAGTATTTAACTATATGGGCTTGGTCTCATGAAAAGCTTAAAAGTTTGAGTTTTCTTCTAAGTAATCAATCTTTGATCCCTATTTGCTTTTAAGATTTTGACAAGCTTGTTTTCTCATTAGCTGTTGGCGTTTTATGTGAATTGTTTGGACCAGTGTAAACTTACAGAATGCTTTTCATCTTTTGTTCCTTTTTGAAAGATCAGTGATTTCAAAAGCAAAGAATATTGCTGATATTACGTAGGCTTTGCCTTTTTTATAAGTTTTGGCTGTCAAATTCTCTAGGTATTGTTCAGAACTACAAATGCAAAGGTTTTCAGTGAATTACCTTGTGTTTGTAATTTCTTCTGTGAAGAAATGTTGAGGGAGCTGGGCTTGAAAAGAGAAGGCTCCGGTGAGACCATTTTGTGGCCTTCCCCTTCCTGTTTTCCTGTCTGTATGATCCCTTCAAGTATTGGAATGGCTGTTTACAAGGGAGGATAGCGACAGGACAAGGGGGAATGGTTTTAAACTGTGACAGGGGAGGTTTAGTTTGGATATTAGGAGGAAGTTTTTCACACACAGGGTGGTGAGGCACTGGAACAGGTTGCCCAAGGAGGTTGTGGATGCCCCATTCCAGCCTGGAGGCATTCAAGGCCAGGCTGGATGTGGCTCTGGGCAGCCTGGTCTGCTGGTTGGTGACCCTGCACACAGCAGGGGGTTGGAGCCAGATGATCATTGTGGTCCTTTTCAACCCAGGCCATTCTATGATCTGTGAGTATTATTTGTCCCATATATCAGTTGATGGTTTGCTTATTCCATCTACGAGGGCTTTTACAGGTAGAACAGAACCTGATACTGCCTCCTCTGGAGGAAATGTTCTCTAGGTGGACTTGATCTGGTGCTGGTGAAAGTCACTCTTTACTGTCCTTCAGACAGAAAAACTTTGTCATACAGGCTTGTTTTTTTAGTATCTCACAGGGAGCGCAGGCTGATCACAGCATCCTGTAAGTAAGAACACATTTTATCTAGAAATGTGAATTTCAATGCTCAGTGAGTACAGCCAGATTAGAACACATATTGTGATGAATGCTTCATGTGCTTACTTTCTTCATTGTGTTTACAAATGCCAAGGGAATGGAACAAGGCTTTTGGTTTACATGCCAAAGCACCCTTGTTTGTTTAACTGTAGCAATGGAAACCAAGGGTCCTGGTGTTTCAGTCCTTATGTTCGTTTAATGTGCCAGTATCCTGCTAGAGCCTGTTGCTTCCTTTCATTTGGGATTGTCATCATTAACAGGCACACGCTTTGCTATCCCCTTAGCTTTGGAAAAAGGTCTGAAATGTGGAAGTTGGAGGTTTGAGAATCAGAAAAAAACATATGAGAGCACGAGGAAAACATCTGAAAGTAGCAAGCACTGTGAGTGGTGATACCAGGCAGATGTAATGTGACTTACAGACAGAGAGCTGCTTTACCTCGTAAGAACACGTGTACAACAAATGCTATTGATACTCCACCAGGATCCACGTAGTCTGCTAAAAAGTGCAGGCCATGACTTGAAAGTGGAAGCCTACTAAACCTCAAACTGCAGGACATCAGAAATCAGAGTTCAATTTGTTATGTATCCCCAGTGGATTCCTGCAGCTAGTTTATGTGCTATTGTTCAAAGGCAAACCACAGATTTGATAGAAAAACAAGTGAGGAGGTTACCTTTCTCCGTCTTACATCCTTTATGAGATTTTGGCTTTATGTTGGAATTTTCCCTTCCTTTCCAGTTGCGGTGTCTCTCTCCAGCACCTGTGCAATGCAGTGCAGGTGTGCCTATCCCCTTTGGTACATTTCTGCTTGCTTGTCATTGTTACTAACCGTATCTAGTGGCGTGTGACCTGGCTGATTGGAGAAAACCTGATGATGTTAACCTATATCATTATATTGATGATCTCCTGCTGACATCCAACTCACTGGAGGCAGGACAGGCAGCAGATTCATTAACCACCTATTTACAACAGAGGGGATGGGCTATAAATCCCCAAAAGGTGCAAGGTCCAGGCCTGTCCGTAAAATTCCTGGGGGTGGTTTGGCCAGGAAAGACCAAAGTGCTACCCAGTGCTGTCATAAATAAGGTTCAGGCATTCCCAGTCCCTACAACATTGAAGCAGCTGCAAGAGTTTCTTGGGTTACTGGCGTTGCTTTATACCTCACCTAGCTTAGCTGCTAAGGCCACTATATAAACTCATCAAAAAGGGGCAGCTCTGGGAGTGGGGGAAAACCGAACAGGATGCTTTCCAACAAGCGAAACTTGCAGTTAAACAAGCCCAGGCATTGGATGTATTTGATCCTGCCCTCCCAGCCAAGTTGGACATTCATTTTACTCAAGACAGCTTCGGTTGGGGCCTGTGGCAACGCCAGAGCTCTGTTTGGACCACCATTGGTTTGTGGTCTCAGGTTTGGCACGGAGCAGAAGAAAGATACAGTTATTGGCTGCCTATTCGGCATTACAGGCAGTAGAGCCAATAACTCAAAAAGCTGAAGTTATAGTCAAGACCACTCTGCCGAATCAGGGGTGGGTGAAAGATCTGACCCACCTTCCTAAGACAGGGGTGGCTCAAGCACAAACAGTGGCACGATGGGTCGCCTATCTCAGCCAAAGGAGCAGTCTGCCTTCATCACCCTTGAAAGAAGAACTCCAGAAGATCCTAGGCCCAGTGACGTATCACAGTGATGCACCAAAAGAAATACTGGTCGCTCCACCAGAGAAGAATCCCATTCAGGAGGGAAAATATCCTATCCCTGAAGATGCCTGGTACACAGATGGGTGCAGCAAGGGCAACCCGAGCAAGTGGAGAGCAATAGCATACCATCCTTCCACCGAGACAATCTGGTTTGACGAGGGGGATGGTCAGAGCAGCCAATGGGCAGAACTGCAAGCCGTGTGGATGGTTATAACAAGGAACCTAGTGATGGTATCCTGAACATCTGCACAGATAGTTGGGCTGTATATGGGGGCTCACTCTTTGGATTGCACAGTGGGCCACCCAGGAATGGACTGTCCACTCCCGACCGATCTGGGGCAAAGACATGTGGTTAGATGTATGGAATACGGTCAAACGCAGGACTGTACGTGTCTACCATGTTTTTGGTCATCAGCCCCTACAGTCACCGGGAAACGATGAAGCCGACATGCTGGCCCGAGTTCAACGGTTTGAGAATTCACCATCTGAGAGCATCGCCCGCTGGTTACATCAGAAGCTACGGCATGCTGGACAAAAGACAATGTGGGCAGCTGCTAAAGCATGGGAACTACCCGTACAACTATCTGATATCGTCCAGGCATGCCAGGATTGCGACGCTTGCTCCAAGATGAGACCGAGATCGTTGCCCGAAACAACAGCCCATCTTGCTAGGGCACACAATCCTCTCCAGCGATGGCAGGTCGATTACATCGGGCCCCTTCCTCGCTCCGAGGGGGCAGGATACGCCCTGACCTGCGTTGACACTGCATGTGTCCAGTACTATCGGTACCTATCCAGTACTGAGAGCAAACCAGGCATATAGCATCAAGGCACTCACTAAACTGATGTCTGCCTACGGGACACCTCGAGTCACTGAGAGTGTCACGGAGTTGACTAGATCAATCTACATCCATGACAGGGGCAACAGGCCTCTGCCCTCCCTCCCCCTCCCCCCAGTCCCACAAAAAATGGGAAGGAAGGAAGGAAGGGAGGAAAAGAGCAGTGGCAACAATCTATGGAGGAAAACTTATTTTACTATAATACCGGAATACAAGATAACACAATATATACAATTTAATTGAAATTGAGATTAATAAATCAGACAAGATGAGAGAGAGAGAGAGTTCCCGGGATCGAGTCAAACCTGAAAAGCTTGGAATGGCTAGGAAAGCACCTCCAGCACCCACTGCAAGGCAGCAAGAGAGCGCCCCCCCCACCTGGAAGGGCCAGATCCCGTGACTTCTGTAATGTACAGGGATAGGTACCTGGGATTGGGGCAGTGACACTTTAATGCCCCGTACACTACATGATGTTTTGATGTGGAATACTGAAACCCAAAAAGAAAAAAAACATAGAACCATGACAGAGAGCGACCAAGGGACTCATTTTACTGGTGCAACGATACAGCGCTGGGGAGAAGAAAATAACATCGAATGGCGATTCCACCTGCCATATAATCCAACGGGGGCAGGCCTCATCGAACGTTATAACGGTATTCTTAAGGCTGCCCTGAAGACAGACTCCCAGTCCCTGCAGGGGTGGACTAAAAGACTGTATGAAACCCTGCGGGACCTGAATGAAAGACCTCGAGATGGCAGACCCAGTGCCCTGAGAATGTTGCAGACGACATGGGCCACCCCGCTTAGGATCCAAATTATGGGCACTGATCATCAGGTAAGACCTCAGATTGGTAATGAAAATAATATTCTGCTCCCTGCCCCTGAGAATTTAGATCCGGGTACCCATAAAATGAAATGGCCCTGGAAGGTGCAGGTAGGACCCAAGTGGTGTAGCCTACTTGCACCTTGAGGGAGACTGTTGGAGGTGGGAGGCTCAGTAGTCCCTCCAGTAGTAGGTACATGGCCTACTGATATTGTGGTCAACACTCCGATCTTTATTGCTAAAGGGACCCCCATCGTGTCCCTGTGGCAGATCAGGACACCTCCTTTGGTGCCTGATATCGTTATGCAGCCGCAGATATCCGGCCAAAAGGTGTGGTACAGGCAGCCAGGACGTGCCCCAGTACAAGCGGAAGTGTTGACCCAGGATAGAAATACGGCCTGTATCTTGCCCTGGAGAGCAGACCTTCCCCTCCTGGTACCTCTGAAACATCTGTATTACTCCCCGTGAGTCTGTGAGCCTTCAGGACCACCGGAAGGAACAAAATGCCATCAAGCATTCCAGTGTTGCTGTCAGATCACGTACAATACCTGGTGATGGTCTGCATGGGACTGATGGAACATAGAACGGACCTGCACCTCAGGACCTCATGCCTCCGGTCACATCATCGAGCACTGGCCCATAGAAGAATATGCACATCCACTGATCATCACTCGTCTTGAATTGTACCAACACACGTCGCGATAAAAATTGTACAAGCATCGCGATATACTGGATCTCTGTATTAGGGAAAGCTTACCCTTTTGTTAACCTGATCATTGGTTCACGCCGTGAAGGGGTGGAGTGTATGAGAACTGCTGAGTCATGGCCTGAACCTCTGATTGATCACCTGAGGCGAGCCATGAGCCAGCCAGAGGAGCACAGGTGAAGGCAATTCAGCTGTGCTGCTGGAAGGGGTGGAGCCAGGCTCCACCTCTCATAGACCTATTTAAGAGCTGGCTACCAGTAGGGTAGTCTAACAGAACTAGCAGAAAAATCATGCCTTGGCAGCAGAGAGGCAACTGGACTTGGCTTTCCATCTAAAGAAGAGTGCTTTCCTGGGTTTCTGCTTGAATAAACCAGGCTTTATGATCTCTTACTTAATTTTTCAGTGTCTTTTAAAACATATTGGACAGGTCTGGAGTGTTTTGTGTATTTTTATATGAAAATGAACTACTTCAGATTATTTCAGGAAGTTAATCTATTTATTTGATTGTTAGTAATCAAGATGCCTGTAGTTTTGCGAACAGTGACTCTACGTTAAGCCATCAAGTTTGGGAAGTACAGCTTGGGATGCTGCCGTAGCTTCATTTGCACAAAGTAATTTGAAAGTAATGATTGTGGTTGCAGGTTTTATTTTTTTAGCAGGGTAAAATTTCTGTGAGTTGGTGTCATCTGTTTCCTTTACAGTCTGTGTCCATGTTCCTGTTTTTTCTCCCCCTAGAGGAAATGGTGTGGGCAAATAAGTAGCTTGAAATAGATTGTGTCTTTATAAAGAGAACAAAGTGGAATATATCTTTCAGATGCTTCTGCTGAATACCAGCCCTGAAGCTTGCCTGCTTCAGTTGCCTCCCAGCCATGTCTGTCTCATGGCTTGGCTTTCCATGCCACATGCAGCCGTTCCCTGGGCTGCTGACTCTGCTCATGACTCAGACAGTCAAAGTAGTTACTGTTCTGTATTTTTCTCCACTGATCAGACTCCTCTGGGCAGTCACCCCCTTGCGGGAGTCTGTGTCTGTGTTTAAGAAGTACTCCTTCCTTGTTGTGCCCTGCAGCCATTCCAAGGGATGATGCTTCCTCTTCCGTCAGTTGTGCCCTTTCTGTATTTTTGCAGTCTAACGTGTCTCATTCTCTCCAGAGATTTTATTTACAAACAACTGCAGTGACAAATAAGTAGGAAGTCTAAAGGCAATTCAGGCTTCCCTCCGCATGATGTTTATGTTCCTTAAGAGTTTTGGAAGGGAAAGACCAAGAAAGATGCTGCAGGTTCTGCTTGTGTCTATTGCTGCTGGGATTGCAGAAGAAACTTATGTACAGAGCAACCAAACTTTCAGAAAATAGTGTCTGAGCAGGTTCACTCATATCACAATGATATTTCTAAGAGAAGTTTACCTGTAGCCAATATACTGCTGAGCATAAAGCTGAAATGCCTTTCTTATCTTTGGGACCTCAAATATTGCATTAAAATTTGGGGACGAGGGGATGGTGTTGATTTATTTTATTCCTCAGCTCTTCGTATACTTTATTATCTAGCATTGCAAGTGCCTTCTTTTTTTCTTCTGTGATTGAGGCTGATAATGATGACTACAGAACTGCACTGATAAAAACTGGCCATCAGATTTTGTGTATTCCTTTTATTTTGAGAAACAACCAAATGACTATACTAGAACTAGTTCTGGATTACTTCTTATTAAATAATGGTATATTTGGAGTTACTTCAATATGTAAGAACTGTAATCAGCTTTAGAAATGAGACTAATGACAGGATCAAAACTATTAATCCAGTCTAGATGCTAAAAAGTACTTATGGTTTAATAAATGTAAAACAGGTACTCGAAATCCATTGCTTTTAAGGGCATGCTTAACATTCTTTTTTTTTTGGTTTGGCGCTTTGATACTGTGAAATAGAGAGCGCTCTAATTGAAAAGCATTATGAAACAATTAGTGGGTTTTTTAATGCCTGTGACAGAAGTCTGAGACAGTATGTGGAAGTCTTTTCCAGCGATGGACGTAGTCCAGAGTATTGTTCCTTGAGACAAGTGATGTTTGTTTTCATAACAAGTAGTGGCATTTATCAAAACCCATTTACTTGCCTAGCTGTGAAAAACCATGACAGCCTGCACAGCATTGCATTACAGTACAGCAATCCAGTTACGAGGAATACTTCAGCAAGTGCATGAACAGCTATGACAAGTGGCTTATTTGCTAAATGCAATGCGCTGTAAGCGGTTACAAACCAAACAGCTGCGTTACAACGTTGATCTCTATTAGTTTTACAGATCCTATTTTCTTCTTCAAGTGCTCATATGCTTGTTAGACTGTCCCTGTGCTGGTTACCAGCCTTTTACTGGATTAAACCATTTGATGTCATGGAATATGAAACTGTGGGAGATGTTACAAAAGGACTGAAATTCCTACAACTTTTATTTGTAGTGGAAGGACTTGACACTGGATAGATGTTTTCAACTGGAATTAGTTCTCTGGAACTGGATTTTAGTCTTCTGCAGTGAGCTTGTAATGTCTGTCTTCTAATAATCTAAGGAACGTTCAGATGGCGTAGTCATGAAGGCCAAAAATACATGTATAGTGATAAGGTAGAAGGAATGTCGTACAGTCTTTATATGTATTAGAAGCATGGTTCTGCCATCTCCTTTATACCTCCCAGTAATACCTGATCAGACAGTGTAGTCTTGCAGTCTAACAATTAGAATTATTGATTAAATTTAATAGTTACTATTATTTTTCCTGGGAAAGAAGTAATTTTCAGTGTTAGTTACTGTGTTGGAATACGACCAATTTACTAAAGGTGCTTTTTGAAAGGACTTATTTTGGTCTCTTCTCACTGGAGAGCTCCATGCAGAAATGGCCTATTGCACACAGCTTACTGAGAGTAGGGAGGAAGGCCATAATAGTAGGCCTTGTAGGGCATTATAGCGTATTTCTGCTTTGAACAGCCATAGCACACAGCATAGCCTGCCAAGAGGCCACCGTAACATCTAAGCATACAATTAACTGTAAGTGTGTGAGTAATCTCATCCTTTTTCAGTGAAGCATTTAAGCATGTATTTATGGTTAATGATTAGGTCCAGATGAAAGCAGCGAGATGATCTATGATTAAAGTTAAACATATGTTTATGTGATTTCTTGAAGAGAAATGAAATTATTGAAATGCTGTAGCGCTGTGGGTCACCTCACAGTACTCTGTTTTTCAGCTTTAACCATCAGATTCTCCAGTGGGGTAATGTCAATTTTTTTATACATATGAGAGGTTAAACACAGTAATCTGTTCACTTGTCCAGTTGTTTTGGTGTGGATTTTAGTAAAAACTATATGAGCTGTTTACCTAGAATACATCTGAAGTGCTCACGAGGAGAAATTTGACAAGTTCAAGTCCAGATCTTAAAATCACAGTCCAAGTCTGTAGTTGTGTGATAGCTATTATTATTTTGTCGTAAGCTTGTACTTTGTTTCCTTCTTTTATAAAACTTAATCAGATAGAGTTTTAAAATAATGTTAGAAACTTCAGTTACTTGCTTTTTTTTTTTCCCTTCAAATGCCCCAAACAGATCAGACTTTGTTAGTGCCAGCTTCTTGAATTGGCTAGAGGGATAACAGGGGTGACAAATTTAGATGTAGACACTTCCATTTCGAAGCCTGAAAACTATACTGCACAAATCCTACTGTGACAGAAGTTTTGTTAAAGCTCTATCTTCATCAGCCATCTTTTTTTTTTCTCCACAGTATTTGCATGAAGAAGCTATATCATATATCACTGTTACAGCTATAGCTTTTTCTGTTACGTCCTTCTGTTGTCTGCTTTCTACTGCTTCCAAAACAAGCTGTTGGGATCAATACACTTCTGGTCTCACCTGCTACATTTATAAGTTATAAGGCAAACAAGACAAATGTCATTAAGTTCCAGGGGGGAAGGAAAGAAAAAAAAAAAAAAAAAAAAAAAAAAAAAAAAAAAAAAAAAAAAAAAACAAAAAAAAAAAAAAAAAAAAAAAAAAAAAAAAAAAAAAAAAAAAAAAACCCAAAAACAGGGAACTTTACATATCTTCAATCTCCTTGCATACTAAGTAGACAAAATAAAGCACAAGGTCAAGTTCTGCTTTGTTCCCTTATGCTTGAGCTGGAGGGGTATTTGTGTTGTCATGTTTCTGGGCCAGGTAAAAATGAAATGTGTGATGTTAGACCTGATCTTGGAAAATTCTCTATGCTTTATTAAATATATTGTTCTTTCTGTAGCATTCATAGCAAAGAGCGTTGCAATCAGTGAAAAGTGAAGGGAAAAACAGAACTGTGTAAAACAAAAGTATTATTCTTATTCTTGGCATACGTTTAGTGTCATCTGAAGAATACAACAGGAACTAAAGAGAGGTGGAGACTGCAAACTATAGTGTTTTCTGAAATCAGTTTATTCAAGGCTGAATCATAATTCCAACTCCACAAGGTAATGGTACTGTGAATTCTTCCTTTTTCACTGGTCTCTGCTTACAAATTGATGAAGAGGTAAAAGCAACAAAGCCCAGTCTTTGTCGATGCAAAACACAAAACAGATCTTTGAAAGTTTTTTGCTGTTGGCTTTTTATTTTCAGTAACTGAAGTAAAGAAGAGGGACTAGGGCTGCCTAATTTTGTCATGGGACTACCCACTGGTAGAGCCTGAATATTTATAGCCCCTTTCAGTTCACTTGTTCTGAGCTCATACCAGCCCTTCCCCAGTTCTAAACTAGCTGTAATCTAACCTGGTGGAGAGGCCATCTCCTGTCTTTCTCTTAGTCAGGAGAGAAGTGGGGGTTTGGGGAAGCAGGGGGTGGAAATTTTAAGTGCATCTGGCCGTATAAGAATTGAAATAAGTGTACAGAGTGCTAAGTGAGTATTTTTATATTCCTTGTGCCAGAATACGAATAGGAAAGGAACCAGTAGCAGCTTATGTTCTCAGCTGCGTAGGATCCCAGCTTTCTCTGCTGTCTTATTGAAGTGGAAAGAACATGCTGCATAACGTAGGTTTGATGGAAGATTTGTTTTCATCGTGCATCAGTTTAGGATATTAATTCTAACTGAATCATATTGTATTCTAGCTGCATTTGCTGAATGCCACTTTTATGCTGTAATGCTTTTACCCTATTCATTTTAGGTAAAACTGCTTACATATTACTTGTGATATTTGTTTGGAGACAGTTGACAGAAAAGACATGTTAGATAAAACTAAATTATGTTACCGAGACTCAGTCTCAGTGTTTATGAAAGGAGACGACAGAAAATTGACACTCCTTACAATTAGGATATCAGAGCCTACAGACATAGTGTGCAAATTATCACTGTTCCTTATCTCCCCTTTCAATAAAGCAAATTTATTGTTCTCTCAGGTCTTCCTAGATAAAGATTTCTTGTCAATATTTCTTAAACTTGCACAAAGTGCAAGAATAGGTTGGGCTTGTTTTAGAAGCATGCCTTCTCCAGCCTACCTCCAGAGGGAGAAGTTAGGGCACGCTCATGGTGAGCAACAGCTCACTCCTGCAGGGCTGAGAAATGAGAAGATGTTGGGAATGGGTATTGACCTATTCAGAGAACAACCAGTAACAGAGCCGATTAGCACTTCATCCTGCTCCTGCAACCACATGTACCCTCACAGTCTCTTCACACACGTGGGCCCACAAGACTTGGGCTGCTGCTTTCTCACTCAAGAAGGGTTTGTGTTACCATCCTGGGAACAGGCTACTCCATGTAATTTTACAGCACGCTACTGCGTGAAGCTGAGGAGGTTAGATGAGGACATGAAATAATTGATTTGCCAAATTATGAAGTGCAGAGGTTGTGCTGTTGCCTCGGTTAATGGTGGGATTCAATATTTGATGTCTCTTTGTAGAAAAATGTTGTAACATCCTATTCAGCAGAGGTTGGTATGAAGTTACTCCATGACCATTTTGGAATGAGTTTGAATGAGCAGGCTGAGCCTGTGCTGGATCAGCACTTTGCCTTATACGTCTATATTGATTCTGATCCAGCTCTGTGAGCTTTTAAAGCCAGATTTAGTGTAGCGTCAAGCCATGAACTTCAAAAGCTGTCTTGGAGGGAGAGTAAAATGTGATAGATGTAGAAGAAAAATCATTCATCAAAGTTGTTTTAGATTGTCTATGAATGGAAGAAATTTTGTATTAGAGACTCCTATTGCTAGGGCTTCGTCTGTTTGCAATTATTTCTGCTCATCCTCCCCACTACACACCAGAGGTAAGCCCTAGTTAATTCTGTCAGGATTCCCTCTGTAGTTTATTTAAATCTGTCAGATCTGCAGCAGAGAACATGTTGTGTGTGAGCCAAACACCATTCTTTCATTTTAGGAAAGATACCTGGGCTAGATAATGAGACAGATGTGGATGGGGGGGGGGAAACAGATGGATCTGAGGAAGAGCAGGGGCTCAAAGAGAGCAAAATGGTTGAATGGAATTGGGGTAAGGGTAGATAAAAACAGAAACAAAGAGGAGTAAAGAGGAAAATCTGTCTTTTAGTCCTGGCTTACCTTTTTTTTTTTTTTCTTTCTATCTACCTGTTTACCTATCAAGATCCATGAAAATAGAGAAGGCAATTTTTGTGAAGAGAGATCTGACCAGTCGTGACTGTTGAGCCCATATGTTCTTTTCAGCTGTTAGGATTACATACCAAGATGCTTATATTGATAAGCTTGTATTTCTGAGCTGTATTTCTGTCAGATTTTGTGTATTACATATGAGTGTTTAGAGATTTTTGGGTCAAGTAATAGTATGAAGCAAATCCTGTACTTTGTCTAATTTTTAAGTGTTTCATAATTTTAGAAAGAGGAATGTAAGTTGTTTGGAAGTCTCATCTTCCAGTGTGAATGTGCTTCCTGCATTCTTTCATGGTAGAGAAATTGGGCGTTAAGAATTAGTACTGTAACACTGAAGTATAGCATTAGCCATCTTAGTGCTCACTTGATGTTTCCCTCGTTTGTATGAAGAGCTCCACGTGAGCACCAAATGCTGGGAAATCACTTCAGAAAAGTGAGGCTATGTTTTCTTCCTCTGTCAGAAGTGACAAAATACAGTTTTCTGAACTTTCTCAAAACAGTAATTTCAAAATGTGATTCCTCGGAGAACAAAACATCCATTTAATATGTTAGTGTGTTTTCAGCAGGACTTGGTGCATTCCTATCAATTTACATTTTAAATTGCTCTGAAAGCATTAATTTACTGAGCAAGCATAGTAAGTACGATGAAAAAAAAAACCCAACTATTCAGTTTATAAATGGTACCATCTAGTTTCAATGGAGGAACATTTAATGGCTTTAAAATCTATGAAGACTAATTGTTCTATGGATTTTGTAAGCAATCCTGTTAGCTATGTATAGTGTACTATTTGAGACACTATTTGTAATATGCTTGGTGAATGAGGGTCACCTGTGAAAAGTAACCCTTGTTACTTCGAATGAAATCATCCGGACTGAAAACTACTGTGCCAAATTCATGCAGTTCATGAAAAAAGGGTAAAATTTCAAAGCTCTGTGTATGTGTGCTTTAATGCTGCAAATATGTGCATTGATTAGAAATGCCCAAACAACTACAGCCAAACTGTTGGTATGGATTTTCAATATGTAATATATGTAATATGTAACTCAAGTAAATTCGAGTAAGAAAAAAAAATAATCTGAAAACACGGTAATTGTGTTATACACTAATGAGTTTTGCTCCTGGTTAATGCCTTTTTCTGTTGTGCTTTCCTTTTCTGAAATCCATGTTGTGTACTTTCAGTGTATGAAATGTTTGGTCATCTTTAATCCAGGTAACTTGTTTATATACGCACAAATAAACATTAGTTACCAGATCTTACTAATTATCAGTGCAGATATACGAAGTGATGTAATAGAAACAGAATTCCTTACCCCAGCAATCTCAATGGCAGAATTTCTTGTGAGCACCTTCTAGCTTTACAGAGCTTGATACACGCTTTACAAGTTGATCATTTTTAAGTCCTCATACCTTGAGTTTTGTGCTGTTTCACTTCTTGTGCACCCTGTGGTAGGTGGAATAGTCTGATGACTTGAATTGGCAAATAGGAAGGAAGCTGTTCAGCAGCCTGTGCCAAAACTGGCCTTTCTGATTTGAGGCAAGTAAGACAATCTCTCATTTTTTTTTTTTTGTTTTCTACATCATTGCAGTGCTGAGAGAATTAATTGATGACTATTTGAACTGTGTTTGCAGTATCTGTGGTCTATGGAAACTAGGTCGAAAGTAGAAAGGATTATTTAAGAAGTAGCTTATCATTATTTAAGAACTGCATTACATTTCCTTCAGCAATTTCCAAGTAATGTTTCCAGTCTCCTTTATAATGAATACAGCTTTGCCTGCAAGGTGGTCATGGCACAAAAACTTTGCATAACTTCTATGACATTACAATTAATGCATTGTTAAGCTGTAGTTCTTTCATTTAAAGGTGGTGAATAGAAACATGAGTCTACACACAGAAGACAGATACGACTTGCATAGCAAATTAAGGTCAGAACGAGAATGTAGGAATGCTTTTTATTTTTGAGACCTGAAAAGACAGCCATCAGGTGGCTCAACATGGTTCAGCTGAATATTTTATCTTGTGTAACAAGAAGAATATCATACAAATATCAAATTATTTCTGTTTATAAGAATATTTGAAGGCGAAAACAATCCCCAACATTAATTTTAAAAATTCAGTATTAATAACCTAATGATACTATGATATCATAGTATCATAATTAGATCTATGATACTAATTATAGATCTTAAAAAAAAAAAAAGCAAACATTGTGCATAGCTCTGCACCACAGCCTTGATTTGAGACACTGAAAATGGGCTTACCCATTCAACTGTGTTTATTAATATATATATATATATATATATATATATATATATATATATAT